>NW_020455572.1:599122-678593 GCF_003342845.1 Nothoprocta perdicaria
GGCGATTATTGCGCAGTTCAGTCTGCTTATATACTCCAGCTGAATGCGGAAACTCACCTACTGCCCAATCGGGAGACTAATTTCTACTTTTCGCCTTGTATGGCATGGGGTTATCAGTAAACTCCATAAATTAATTATGCTCCTAACTCCTGTGACATCGCGAGATCTTCCGAGCGCCATGCCCTAAGCTCTATGCCCTATACTATACTATATCATCTACTTTCGCTAAGCTCTCTACCTTATTAAGCCTAAAAACACAAAAACTCCTACAAAGAACATTCCTAAATTTAAATCTGTAGATTCTTTTTTATGAAGAATATTTTACCATTGAAGATGCACCAATTACAATACAAATAAGCTTCCCCATAATTACTGCCTTCTGATTTTGCGGGAGGATATTTCAAGCAATTGTATTCTTTACTAAATATAAGAATAAGTACTTGCAGAAAATATTTCTGAAACTCACGATTTATCTGTTAACCATACAGAGACTTATCCCAAACTCAAACAGTCAATATGGGTAGAATTTCCTAGTATACAAGAGAAAAAATGTTAGGTAACCTCATATAGATACTGGTTCCCAGTCAGAACTTAGGCATGTCATGTTATTGTTTTTAACCAATTCTGAAAATTATCCAGAGCTCTAAATACCATTTGGGTACTGAACTACACAAAAGACCAGTTGTTAGGATACTAACAGAAACAAATCAAAGGCTGATTTACAGTTCTCCACTGCAATGACAATACTGTTGGTTTGCAGGTCAAATTGTTTTGAATAATTTAAATGTATATGTATAAGTATTTAAATAAATGCATATTTCCTTTAGTTTGATGTTTAAACTCTGTCTTGCTTTCTTAGGAGACCTGAAGTGGTCTCAAGATACATAAGTATAACTTGGCATCTATCAATTAACTCCAGCCAATATAGGTGCAAGACTTAGTTGATAAAGCATGCTCCATATTGCTTTAGTAACCAGGAACCAGAGGAAATAACATTTCTACTAAATTCTAGCAGCTGTATCAAGGAGTTTCATTACATGAAAAAATAAAACTTCATTAAGCACAATTCTTCCTCCTTTCCTCCACAGTTGTAGATAATAAATTAATCTGTATCACTTACATTAATATGGTGCAATAACATTATCATTCCTTCATAAAACTCATGGACTTAATCTGATCCTAATGGAAGCTGATAGTGGAATATATTGATTTATTATGAAAAAAAATCTCCATAAATCTGTACCTATGCTGATTTCTGGCTGGCAGATTTTTTCTATTAGGAAAACATGACTTTTTTTTTTTTTTTTCCTTATAATGAAACTCATCTAAAAAAATCATTTAGAACTCATAACTCTCCCAAGCACACTACTCCCATGTGRCATGTTAGGAATATCCTGATATATTTTAATGTATTATCATCTATTTTTTCTTTCCTTTCTTATTCAGTTATTTTTAAAGCAAATCATTCCACAAGAGATTATTGTATGTTGGTCTAGCACATTCATTTGAAAAATATTTGGAGATGAAACAAAAGTTTTTTTTCTTCTTTTTTTAGTGAAGTCTTTCTTATCTGCTAGCCTTTCCTATTCTGAAGGAGGAAAACTGGGCCTCTGACTGATTCATGCTTAGCACATTTTTATTACAAAGGGTAAACTACTGTTGAAGTCTAAAAGAAATGGATTATATTAAGAGTTGCAAGGGGAGGAATTACAGTTATTTCACAATTTATTTTTTTTATTCCCTTTCAATAAAATGAAATATTCTTACATTTATGTTCAGAATGTGAGTAAAAAAAAATTAATGATTCCAATGAGTTATATTATTTCTGATAAGCTTTATTTCTGTATTCACTTCCCCAACAAAGAATGTGTCTCTAAGAGATGCAAATTAGCATAGAAATTTTAATGCAAATGAAGACTGCTTAGGACCTTGTTTTAGCTATATTAAAATACAGAGAGTAACACTGGAGAATCATATGAACAAGAAAAAGGTACATTACCTTCCAGTTATTAATGGAAAAGAGATCCTTACGCAAAATCATTTTGCAAGTTGCAAATAACAAAAATGTGAATATTCTTCTAACATTCTTCTTTTTTTTTTTTTTTTGAGTATTTTAAGGCAAAATAAAGTGAATATATGATCACAGCACCCTGTAGGCTGGAAGAGATCTATGCAGATCATCTAGTCCAATAAGCAGCTCCAAACATGGCCAGTTAGATTACTCATGGTCTTGTTCCAATAAGTTTTAAATACATCCAAGGATGGAGATGCCACAGCCTGCCTGGGGAGTCTACTCTAGCATTTAACTGTTTTCACAGTAAATATTTTTTTATCTTGTGTTTAACAAGAATATCCCATGCTCTTATGCTGCATTTTGCCTTTTGTGCTATCAATATACACATCAAGACATGTGCCTTCTCATTTCTCTCCTWTTTTATTCCTGTTTCCTCTTTCTTCTCTTCCCACTTCCATTATCTGCACAGGTTGTTGCAGACAGCAATAAGATCTCCTCTTCATCTTTTCCAAGCAGGAAAACAGCAGCTCTCTCAGCCTTATACATCCTGCAGTATGGCCTTGACCACCTAAGATCACCATTATAGAATGCTTAAGGTTGGAAGGGACCTCCAGAGGTCATCTAGTCCAACCTTCCTGCACACACACGGTCACCTAGAGCATGTGGCACAGGGCTGCATGCAAGCGAGTTTTAAAGATCTCCAGAGAAGGAGACTCCATAACCTCTCCAGGCAGCCTGTTCCAGTGCTCTCTCACCCTCACTGTTAAAGAATTTTTTCTTAACTTCCTGTGGAACTTCCAGTGCCTCAGCTTGTGGCTGTTTCTTCTAGTCCTATCACTGGTCACCACTGAAAAGAGACCAGCCSCCTCCTTCTCCCTCCCTCCCTTGAGGTATTTATAGACACCGATCAGGTCCCCCCTCAGCCTCCTCTTCTCCAGGCTGAACAGACCCAGCTCTCTCAGCCTTTCCTCATAGGGTAGATGCTCCAGGCCCCTGATCATCCTCGTAGCCCTGCGCTGGACTCTCTCCAGCAGCTCCACATCSCTCTTGCCCTGGGGAGCCCAGAACTGGACACAGTCTCCAGATGTGGCCTCACCAGGGCTGTGTAGAAGGGGACGATCACCTCCCTCGATCCGCTGGAGATGCTCTTCTTAATTCACCCCAGGATCTCATTGGCCTTCTTGGCCACCAGGGCACACTGCTACCTCGTGGTCATCTTGTTGTCCACCATGACACCCAGGTCCCTCTCTGTGGAGCTGCTCTGCAGAAGGTCAGTCCCCAGCCTGCCCTGGTGCCTGGGGTTATTCCTCCCCAAGTGCAGGACCCTGCACCTGCCCTTGTTGAACTTCATGAGGTTTCTCACTGCCCAGTTGTGCAGTCTGTCCAGGTCCCTCTGGATGGCAGYACAGCCCTCAGGGCTATCAGCTATTGCTCCCAGTTTGGTATCATCAGCAAACTTGCTGAGGGAGCACTCCAGCCCTTCATCCAGGTCGTTAATGAATAAGTTGAACGGGACCGGACCGAGAACTGATCCCTGGGGGACACCACTAAGTACAGGCCTCCAGCTGGACTCCGCACCACTGACAACCACTCTGCGCCCTGCCATCGAGCCAATTCYTAATCCACCTCCCCATCCACTCATTTATCCCACACCTTCGGAGCTTGCCCAGGAGGATGCTGTGAGGGACAGTGTCAAAAGCCTTGCTGAAGTCCAGATAGATGACATCCACCG
Source organism: Nothoprocta perdicaria (assembly GCF_003342845.1). NCBI lineage: Eukaryota > Metazoa > Chordata > Aves > Tinamiformes > Tinamidae > Nothoprocta > Nothoprocta perdicaria. Next base: position 602,869 of record NW_020455572.1, read on the forward strand.
CTCTGCCCTCATCTATCCAGCTAGTCACTCCTTCATWGAAGGCGATCAGGTTAGTCAAGCAGGATTTCCCCTTGGTGAATCCATGCTGGCTACCCCTGAGCTCCGTCTTCTCCTCCATGTGTCTGGAGACAGCAGCCAGGATGAGCTGTTCCATCACTTTTCCGGAGATGGAGGTGAGGCTCACCGGCCTGTAGTTACCTGGGTCCTCCTTCTTGCCCTTTTTGAAAACTGGAGTCACGTTGGCTTTCTTCCAGTCCTCTGGCACCTCCCCCTTTCTCCAGGACCTTCCGAAGATGATGGTGAGTGGTTTGGCTAGGACATCTGCCAGTTCCCGCAACACTCTGGGGTGCATCCCATCAGGACCCATGGATTTGTGAGTGTTTAGTTTCCTTAGGTGCTCTCTGGCCCACATTGCCCATGCAGTAGACATAATTAACAGTTTTCAAAAGAATATGGCCTAGATGTACATCAGAAGTAGTATTTAAACTGATAGTATTTAGTCGCTTAATTGACTGAAGATTTACATTAATCTGAAAGATAAAATGTATGGATTGATAAAGGATTTATACACTTTTTTTTCAGTATAATGTTAAACYAGAAATATCCCCAATTTAAATTCTCCCACATGACTTTAATAAGCAGTGTCATACTGTTTTGTTAAAGGAGATAGTAAAATAGTCCAGAGGACAACAAACATTGGGCTTTAGTTTGTTGATTTTATTCACCAGTGCAAGATCTAGGTTGATAAGAGTGCAAGATCTTTGTTGGTCCACCATAAGTTGGCACAACTCTTATAAAGGACTGGCTTTTCACATAGTAAACGGAAATTTGCAACTAGGGCAACTAAAGGGAGTACACTCGTTAGCCAGTAGAATGGTATTGTTTCTTCACTCTGAGTATACAGGGGGTTCTTAACCGTAAGGAGTTATAGCTTAGTCCAGCATCTCAGGTTAAGGGGATTGGAGGGATACTCAACAATCAAGCCAGAAGAATTGGTTAAGTCTCGTTCCCAACTCCTGCTCAAATCATCAATGATAGACTTTGCTCTTTAGGGRCAAAGGGGGAGATACAGGATGGTGCTGTGGTCACCCTTATGAGATCACCCTGTCAGAGACTTSAGGTGAGATCCATAGGAGAATCTGCTCTTTGCACTGCCAGTGAAAAGGGTTTCAGTCCCTTACCAGTGTTTGGCAAGTGGTAATTTTTAGCAAAACAAGACTACCCTGCCTGCAAAAGATCTCCCACTTCCTTGCCTTATGGCTGGGACATCATTTCCCCATCACATTTCTCGCAAAGTGGCAGTTTGTGCAATTAGACATTTTCATTGATACTCTTTACTCACTCGTTAAGTAGGAGCCAATTCTCTGAAACAAACTATTCAGTCTTGCAGTGGTCACACAAAGAATTTCTTGAATCACTTAGTTCCCCAAATCATAACCTATGAAGTAACTGGAAAAATACAAAAAGTAGAAGAAATATATATATATATATATGGAAAGTATATATAGATTAGATATAGATATAGATATATATTATATAGATATACTTAGACTTATATAAATATATATATATCTGCCTACGAGTGGATATATAGTTGGTTTGAGGCCTTTATTTTCAATCTTCAGGATTTTTGACTGAAACATTCTTAACTATAATAGGAAACTACAGTTCTGCAAAAACAGTTTCATAACATCTAAGTCTATTAACTATCTCCCCTTATCACTACCAAACAATACTGGAGAGAAGATCAATGGATTATGTTTTCTAAAGGTGAAGTGGTCTTTCAGTAATAAATGGCTGAATAATATTTCTGTGGAGAAGCTGCTTTTAACAAGTGAGGACTTACAAGAGAATGACACTTTTTTCCCCCAGTATTCCCTATCCTAGTCTGTTCTTCAATAAAAGAGTTAATATTTTCTTGAAACTGAAGGGCATATTGAATTATCTATTCATTCCCATTTAACAAGTATGATTAATGTATTTAATAAATTAGTTTTAATTTGAAATACTGCAGTGAAAGATTATATTAATTAAGTTTAATTAGAGTAATATCTTGCCTGTTATGGTAGTTCTCACTCCTTTTCTGTCTATATTTGCTAACTGCAATTCCCTCTTTTAAGATAATAATTAGTTTTTAAAATTCTGGACTACACTTTTTTTTCCTCTTATTTTTTTCTTGATATAACACTGCTTATTTAACTTGAAGAGATATGTGTATGCCTGGGAGAAGAATGCGGTTCAACACTTGTGGAAGTTCTCAGTCATATGTTAATAGCTATCCTTATATTGAAAAACATTTGTGATATCAAGTCCAGGACCTGGCAAACATATGGACCAACGCTAGCATATTTACACTAATTATTGTGGCTATCCAGCACAGGACATGCAGTTATTCTGGTTATTCCGAACATTGTGGTTGATTTCTCTTTCTCGCTCTCTTCTTTTTTTTTTTTTTTTTTTAATTTTTTTTTTNTTTTTTTTTTTTTTTTTTTAAATTTGTTTTTTCTTTTCCAAAATAAATAAATGTAGCTACTGTTCTTAAAAAAGAAAGGCAACAGAATATAATACAGGGTACTATTAAGTACCTTTCTGTGTCAAATACCTGTTTTAAACTATTCCAGCTTCTGATAGAAATGGCTAGCAATTTTTACCCACAAGAGGTATTTGATATTCCTCATGGAAGAATCCTTCTCATTTGGATTCACTTTACTTGCTTTTTTAAAAAATAGTATTTTATAAAGGGGTAAATAAACCAATAAAATAGTAAACAAGGCTATTTCATGGTGAAAGAGCCRGTAGCTGTTGTGTAGAACCAGTTTTAGCGCCACCTCCAATCTCATGGAGGGATTGGTGAAGATTTATAAGATAGTACAGTCAATATTTCACAACAATCACTGTTTCTGTCTTCCCTGTTTTCACAGTGTTCAGTATGAATTAGCATGCCAGTTTTGATAGTGGGTTGATGAAACTGGAGTTAAAGGAGTTAAAGGTAAAAATGTTAAACAGTATGGAAATCCTGTAGGGAGGAAAAAAAATAAAAAAAACAGTGACAATTTCTCACCTCTCATCGGCMCTGCGAAGATAAATGGACTAGCACTCAGCTGCTAGGATGAAATGAATGAATAAATCTATTGTCAAGCAAGCATTTGAATAATAGGCAAGAAAGAAGACCTGTACCTCATACGAAGTAACCAATGAGAAAAAGGATAAAACAGTGTTTAGGATCTCAGACTTGTTATCACCATTTTTTTCTGAAGCAGTATGCAAGTAGGTTGAGTAATTCAAATTTTAGTTAATTACAAATTTTGAATTAGATTTTGCCTTCACACTTCCATTTTAGCATATATATGCATCGAGATTTTTACTCAATGTTGTTTTCTTAAGTATGCTATTTGAAAGGCTACATCCTACAGACTTTAAGGGTCTGAAACATGTCTTCCTTCTGTAATGACATTTGTTGTTCCAGATTCTTAGACAATGTCGAATCAACTTACCCCATCAATATCAGTGGAGTCACRTCAATTCATAGTTAAAGAATGTAATCCTAAATCTACAAAAGAACCAAAAGCTGATTGGTCTTTACAATACATTGATTTGCAGCGGAAAGGAATCAGATAGATTCCATGGAATGATCCCAAATCACTCTTTAGCTGTGAGATAGCTCTCTCACTCCTCCATTTCACTCAGTTCAAATAAATCCATCCTGTTCATACATTTTTATTTTCTATCAACTGTTTTTTTTTAAACATACTAATCCTAATTATTTAAAATTAAAATTAAAATAAGTAACTTGGAATATAAAATTTCTGTAAGAAGGAAAGAAGATTTTACACAATGGTACAGTAAAAAAGGTTTATTGCTCGGTATTAATAATATAATAAAATAATCAATTATTAATTATTAACTATTGCTCTGTATTAATGATATAATAAAAGTAAACCACTCTATGTCAAGATTTCTGTTATGTGAAATGTGATGCATCTCTGCCATTTAGAGATAAAAAGAGTTGCAAATATTGGTGGGAAAAGTGTGACCATTAAGCACTTGTGCTGACCTAAGATAAGATCTACATGTAGGTATTCAGTTTTTCCATCTATTTACATTTTCTGCCATTTGTGTCACACTGCAAAATGTTTATTGTTGAAGTCATAGAAACATACTGAATATGCTAGACTAAAGAATTTCTTCATTTTCTCTCTCTAAATTTGTGTCAGTTAATTAAGTTTAAAAAAACCAATATTGTCAAATGTCATCATAGGAAAGATCCCAACAATMCACTTTCCAAACCCATTTTTTGTCATCCTGCCGATCAGCATGTATCTGCAACTTGCCTTTTATTTCTGTTGTCCATTCTTTTCTTTCTAGTGATATCTTTCATGGGGACAATAATTACTTTTCTTTTCTAAAAAAAATAATTTGTTCATATTTCAAGATACTTTGTTTCCAACTCAGTGTAAATTGAATGTAAATATTTTTCATAACAGAAGCAAATACATTAAAAAAAAGTATTTTTTTCAATGTTCCTAGGTACATATAAAGAAACAGATTCTATTACTTTAGAACACATTTACTTTAGTTACAGAAGTCTATACCTCTGAGACTACATCTTTCTTGAACTTGGAGTCTGTCACACTAACTCTTCTGCTGCCATTGCTATGCCTAAGTTGCACTGTGGGGAAATCCTCATTCTCAGAAACAGAATCCTTTTTTTTAATTGATACATTTTCTGGTACTTAAGAAAAAAAAAGAGGTCTTTTTTTTTTTTTTTTTTTCCCCTTAATGAACAGACAATCAACATAAATAATATCCTCAAGCAGATTCTGAACCAGTTGAGCTTTGGAAAGATTTTATGTTACTATTAACTTGGGAAAAAAATTCTCAAAGATTTTTAATCTGCCACATCAATCATGCCATAAATCTTCTTGTACCATAAGTGTTAATGAGATACAACCATTATTCAGTAAAAGAAGAAAAATAGATAAAAAGCCCTTTCTTCCTATCTATCTCATATTYCTGTAGGGAACATTAAAAATACAATATAATTTTTATGTACTTGCTATTGCCTGGAAGAAAGAAAAGAGTTACTTCAAATGTTTGGAGGCATAGAAAAAAAGACTGTAAACATTATGAACAATATAGATGACCAAAAATCTCAAACAGCTTAAGATGAATTAAATGTATATAAAGCCACAAATTTTAACTTATCTGTGAAATAAGTAGGATGGTCTTCAAATTCGTAAGAATACTAAATATAATAAAGGCTTACACTAAGTTTAAACTAGGATTAAAGATTTAAACTAGATTTTTTACAGTGGAAAGAGGAAAACAATGGAGGCTAACATCTTTTGTGGTATCCCAGAATGTATTATTAATTGCTACCAGGAAATAGCACTGGAATGTTTAAGTTAGAAGAGCATAGAAATGAATGGAAAATTAAATTTGAATATCATTAACCCACTCATCTCCACTCCTACTTCTTATTTCAGGAAAATAAATATTTGTCTTGGTTTTATGACTTTTTTTTCCTTCTTTGAGTGCTAAGAAAACACATATGCCTAGGTTGCAAACTAACAGGCTATGTTCAACATAGCTACAAAGGCTGGAGAGCAGGCATGGCACCCGAAAGGGAAAGTGTTCATCTACACCACGACTTAGAGAAGGCATGGCATTCCATTCCATGAGTTGGCAAAGAAGGCACGCCCCCCACAAATAAAAAGGTTATTTATTCCATGGCTGAGAAACAGAAAACAACTTATAATCTGCTGTGTGGCATTTTTTCCTTTGTTTTGATTAGCTTTTGTGATCAGTGAGTCTTGTGTTCAATTCCATTTCATGGAGAATAACAGCTGAAACAATGATTTCTTTTCTACTTTRTGAAATGGTAAAGCCAGTAAACTCTACCCGTAAACATAAATGACATTTGGTACAAAAATCATTGGAACTCCTAGAATTCCCAGTCTTGTTTGAAACCTCAGGAACATTCACATCTSCCAGTAATCTTCTTACAAATTTTTCTAGGCCCTGGAAACCTCCATGTATATTTTTATCAAATGGGCAATATATTATGGCTCCAGTTTTGGGACTCACATTAAGTGGCAACTTTTCTTCTTGCCTGCTACCCAAACTGACTTTCACTTTTCAGCTTCCAAAGTTCTSAGGATGCGAATTCTTCCCACATAACCCTACCTTTCAAAAATTAAACAGATAGGGCACCAAATGCCATGTTAGTTGTTTTGTTAGGTGCTCTGTTAGGCACCTCGTAGGTGTCTTTTTTTGTCCCACAGGAATGGAGGTCATATCTTCAACTTTTTGCAGGGTTGAAGCACAAGCTGCTATTGTCTAAGCAACTTAATGCCTTTTTTTTTTTTTTTTTTTTTTTTTTTTGGTTATATATGTATTGGGCAAAGAATAAGGTAACTTGGTACATCCTGCCTACTGATAGTATTTTTTTTTTTTTTTTTTGGTTATATATGTATTGGGCAAAGAATAAGGTAACTTGGTACATCCTGCCTACTGATAGTATTTCTTACATCAGGATTACATGACATTACTCACTCTTGAAAACAAATGAAAAATATGGAAAAAAAAAATAAAAGGGCAAATCTGAAAGGCTACAATAATCTTATGTGAAATATAGCCCAAGAATGCTTGAAAATTATAAAGCTGTCTTCCTTGTGCTCTTCTTTATCAAGATTGCTTATTTTAAGGGGCAACTTGCATCATTTGTTAAGTGTCATGCTCAAAAATCTCATATACTTGATTGCAGCTGGTCCATGTGAGAGATATGTAATATTTAGAGCAGACAATCAAATCAAAACATTTCAGGTGTATCATTTCCTGAGAAGAATGATAGAAGTATAGATTAAAAAGGAGTTGTGTTTTTCAAAACAAGATACATAGCCACTAATTTCAGATAGAGGCAGCCTCTTTTATCTGATATCCATTAAAATACTGTTTTTGAGCATATTTACATCATCCAGTAAGAGATTAATGAGGGATTAAAGTGAGGGATTAATTCAAATTACTGCTTTAATTTGTCTATAATTTTCATTCTATTCTGATGTGTAGCTTCTCAAGAGTCCCTCACTGCAACTAGATAGGCATACTTCCAAATATCTCGCTCAAATCAGTATGCTTGAATCACTCGTTTCTAAGAGTGACCCTGGGGCTCTTATGAGATTCAGTCTGTTGCTTTTATTTCATGTCAAAAAAAAAAAAAAAAAAAAAAAAAAAGGCACAAAACCTTAAGCTTCAAAAGTTTCTTGAGACAGTGAGCTTTACTTCCCTACGAAATCTAGAAATCTATTAGAACAGTGAAATATTGAGGTGCTGACACCCCTCCACTAAAAGCGTAAAATGATGGAGAAAGGATGATTTATTTCTAATAGGTTTCTGACATTTTTCTCTACATTAAGACAGCTCTCACACAGAAGAACATGACAGTCATTTTGGTGTGTCCCTTATAATATGTGTTATTAATAGAGCTTCAATTATTGATTTCTCAAATAGATGGTCATTCCTGTCTGAGATGAATAGTGGATGGCACCATACACTGGCGCCATTACCGCACAAACTATTACCAGGTCAAAGGAGGAGGTAGAAGAAAACTCTGCTTGATGATATAAATACTCAGTAGGCTAAAGATGTCAAACCCAGAATATCATATTATTATAATAATTGATAATAATTATATTTGCATGCAGAGAGAAAACAGAAAAGAAAACAGTAGAGGAAAAGTGAGAAGGAACAACATAGTGCAAAGCAATATATATTATCTTCCGTCATGCATGAGTYATGTCCTGTACTAAGCTAAAAAACTGGTAATTTTTAAACTGTTCCGGACAACAGCTAYAGGAAACATATGAATACGTGCAGAAAACAAGGATCTGACTTTACTTATTGTTTGCCTGTACTCTTTCTCCAGATACTTCAAAAGGGCCAATACATCCAACAGTCAAAGACTTGCGCTGTATGAGGACACCACTGTCGTTTCCGAAGCTGAGTCTCTTCATGCAGTAATCCAGTACTTCATTTTGTGTTATTTATTTGATGACTGCACTCATAAGGCTGGTATGGCCAAGTAGTCCTTGAAAGCAAAGAAATTGTGATCCTTATTCTTGATTTGTGATGCTACCTAGCTATAAGTTGAAAAATAGTATTGGAGTCACATGAAGGATATGGCAGTCATTTTTTCAACTCCTAACTTTTATTGAAGGTGAAGTCAGAAACATTAAAAGTTTTTTTCATCTGAGGTAACAACTAACTTCTTGATTTCAAGCTAGTTCTTAGGCAGTATCTATTGATGATAATTAGCATCAAGGGGGCTGTATATTCAACTAGCATAAAACATCCTAACTTTATTTAAGTTGGTGTAGCTCTGTTGATCAATGTGAACGTTAGATCTCGCGGGGGGACTCCAAAGATAAGCAAGAAATCACCTATCCTCTTCCCCCAAGGACAGTCTTTGTACTGATGAAGAATTTATTTTACTGCTGTTTTCTGTTTGGTCTTTGGGTATAATTTGACAGTTTGGATATTTGTGTCATGGAAAACAGTTCTGCACCAGTTGCACACCAAGTRCTAAACAATCCAATTACATTGTCTTTGACCTCTTAGCGTTGTCAATGAGGGATATTTCAATTTAAATTAATTTGATTTACAGAACATGTTGCTATGCCATGTAGGAATTCACTTATTTGTTGAGTAAGATTACAAGCTACAAGAAGACCAAAGATTCAGATTTTCAGCAAAGATGAAAATAAATAATAGTTAAAAGTGSAGATTTCTTTCCATCCTTCACAAGAAGATCCAAGAGTTTTTGTTCACACTGAGGCAAGTTGTGAGCACATGTTTGACTACAGCTCAGTGACAGTCAGCTGACTGTGTGCTGCATGCACTACAGTGCCCAAGGACTTTAACACAAAGGGATCCAGCTTTTCAGAATACAAGCAGTCTTGTGCTCAAGAAACAAATCCACTTATTTGCTCATTCTTATTTTTTCCTCATACTCTTTGGGATTCAAGCATCCCACTACACAGCAAGTTTAAATGTCAAAAGAGATTTCATACATTTTGAATATTGATGAATAAACATCTTGTAGTCCTAAGGAAATAAACTCACAGCTTAGAGATGAAGTCAGCTACAATACAGTTAGCTGGAGCTATTCATAGTTCAAAAGCTTCTACCAGGCACAGCCCATATGGTACACTACGGTACGCAACTCTAGTGTCTTCTTAATAAATTTTAATTTCTAGATGTTAAAGAAATAGACGGCTAGGTGCGCAGGAAAGATATATTAGATAGATTTCACTGAAAAATCAGAGATAATAATAGGAAAAAAAAAAAAGCATTATTTCCTTAAGAAGAATACACTTATACACTAGCTATTGTGACCTCTGCTTTATAGTAATACATCCCAACCCTAAAGAATCTATGTAAAACCAAGTACATTTTGAATTTGTCCTTAATTGTTCTTCATTGTCCTAATCTGCTTAACTTCAGTAAATATATAAAGCTAAATTGCTTGTTCCGCTGGGCTTTTATAAAATTTGACAGCTCACTGTTTTAGAGAATCTTATATTCATTTTGAGAAGAGGTAATGACTTCAGGGCTGAAGAGTTATTTGTAGCCTTATGAGAGTGTGCAAATTACTAGACACTCACGAGCTCAGTATGTTTACTGTCTCACTTTCTTAATGATAAGAAAGCATTCTTATCTGAAGAATAAATTCCAAATGCTAAATTGGAATTTATGCTAAATTTATTCTGAAATTTAGCATTCCAATTACACTAGAACATTTAGTATAGTTACATCAAAGTAAATGAAAACTACTTCTTTTATTTTAACCACAGACTACTGAAATCTCTGTAGAGGTGTATCAAACACCAAAAATACCCAATAAATACAAATGTGGGTGTGGGGCTTTTTTTTATTATTTTCATTTTTTAAGGATTATTGCTTTCATGTATTCCCAGGTAGCTTTTACATTCCTGGATAGTAGTGGCATATTGTGGTACTGTATTTTGTAAAATTACAAATTTAAAGAAAGCAAGCATATCAAATGAAATGCAAAATGTTATTACTCCTTCAGTAATACTTTTGCCCTTTTAATTGCTAACCTGAAGTCACTAGCCTGAAATTCTTTCTGAAAGATAACATTTGTAAAAGTGGAATTTGGAACACATTCCTCTAAAGTGAATGTGCGTTGCCAGATTATCAGAGTTCTATCTAGTAGAGTAGTGGAATACTCTATCTAGTAGAGTAGTAGAGTAGTTCCTTTTCCTGGAAACAAAAGATTCTATCCATTTTATATAAATAACTATTCTCCATCTGCTAGTTCCATTTTCTTTTATTTTCAACAAGAGCTATATGAAATCATTCATAATACCTATAACTCCTAAAAGGAGACTGATATCTGCAGGATCAGAACAGTTAAAAAAAAAGCTTAATCTGATAGATTAAGAGAAGGGCTATGAAGATGGTGAGGATAACGACATATCCAGAGAGCTGGAATTGTTCAACCTAGAAGAGAGAAGATGTAGAGAAGATCTTACCAATGTATATAAGCACCTGAGACATGTCAAGCAGATGCGTTCAGGCTCAATTCATCAATGGCCAGCAAAAGGATGACAAGCAATTAGCACAAACTGAAACACAGGAAATTTTATTTGAACATGAAAAAATCTTATTTCTTGTGAGGGTGACTGATCACAGTGGTATCTCCTTGGRGATACTAAAAAGCCATCTGGACTTGCTTTAGTTTACCTTACTTGAGCAAGGAGTTTGGAACATATGATCTCAAGAAGTGTTTTACAACCTCATTCATTCTGTGATCATATGATAGTAACAGCATGACAATTTTATAACAAAAAGCATCATTTTCAGTGCCTCTTCTGACATAGCAGGAGGTCTGCACAGACACTTTATTGTATGCACCAGGATAGCCTCRGTCCATGAACTTATTTCCTGCAGGACTGAACAAATTCTTGGCTGCAGCCAAGATTCTTAGTACAATTCAACCTCTTCCCACTGTGTGACAGGAGCTGCATTATATTCCTGTAAAATATGTCAGTTCTTAATTGAGCTTGAGCTCCCACTTATATAGGGAAGAATATTAATACAATGATAAATATAGGAGAAAATTCATTTCTCTTTTTACRCTTCAAATATCAGATGAACTATAATAGGCATATAATTGACCTAAGAGTTTCTGACGATTTTCCTCACTGGTCATATCATAATATTTTATCACAAGTAATGTGAAAAAACGTAAATTAAATTCATGCCTTGTCTATTCAGCTTTATAATTAACTGAATAAATTTCATTTGTTAAATGTGCCATCCTTTGCAGAACTGATTTTATTTATTTATTTATTTATTTATTTATTTATTTATTTATTTATTTATCTATTTATTTATTTATTTATTTTCTTGTCTGGTGGTGTCCAACAGTTTCCATTCAATCTACCTGACACATATTTGTTCATAGGATGCATATTGTTACAATATTTTGCGTGTTCTACAGGAGCACAGAAAAGTTCTGAAATTGCATTTCAGAAGACACTGAAGTTCCCAAAAATTTGAATGCTTTAATGCAGGTATGTTAAAGCAGAGATTATCCTCATTTGAGAGAAAGATATTTATAGTATTGAAAGCATATGGAGAATAAAATTCTAAATTAGCACAGCTGACAGCCAGTCTTAGGTATAGGTTAAAGTATTACTGTGGCCAAGCTGCTGGGATTCTTACTTGTCTTCAATTTTGTACAAGAACATGCACAATGTCTGACAGAGCTGAAAATCTGCACCTTGTAAATATAAGAGATTGCTGGATGAGGGAAGCTCAAGAAGAAGAAAAAACCCTGAGAACTTACTGAGCTAGAATACTCTCTATTGTAAGATCTGTGCTGTAAGATAGTGACTGAATTTCTCAGGTTTGTTTATTTACTTACTTCTATAAAATGTAAAGTATAGAATATTTTAAGGGCATGAGGAGCATGTGAAAGATAACTGAGGAACTGTCATAGTGAAATAGTATTTTTGTACCACATTCTGTGATAGAACAGATGACAGATTATAGTGCAAACAGATTTTTATTATTTTAGGTCTGACATTGCACCAATGAGACTCAAATTAGATAGAAATCTACAGTAAGTGTGACCAGATTTATGATGTGATATATATTTTTTAAAATATCTAAAAGAATGAAATTGAATTGTTCCTTGAAGTGATATTTGAATGAAACATTTTCAAATCACTCAGAATCTTGATTTTAGTGAGTTCTATTGGAAAAAGATTTAAAAAAAAAAAAAAAAAAAAAAGGTTAGGAGAAGAAAAATGGAGGAAGATTAATTAATTAATTTAATAAAAATATTTCTTTCATATTACTTTCAGATTTAGTCTAAATAACCTTAATGTGATCTTAAGTCAGCAAGAAACCTCCCTGGATGACAGCCATCCTTTCTAACTCACCAGTTTTAAATCTAAAGAATTTAAATGTAGTAAAAAAGATTCTCATTACATTGTACAGCAACAGAAGAGATTAGCTGAGCAGACTCGGAGCTCTTGAGTAAAACTTTAAGCAATAGTGTTGAACTATAAAKCTAAGCATACTTTGGAAAATATAGATACTTAGGTATATCGCTAGATAAACCTAGGAAGTTAAGGAGGTAAGTAGGAGGAACTTTTTGATAATTTCTCTTTTATCTTCTCTCTAATATCTCTTCTATCTTATATCATAAATAGATGAACAAATTTAAATGGTTAAGTTGTTTATTTAGACTAGAACAAACCATGTAAAGCAGAAGCAAAAACAGCAGATCTTTTCTGTAATGCTGGAAAAGGCTTTGTGTTGACCTGGCTTATTTATTGCTTATTTCTATTAAAATATTCAAGGAAATGGTAAAACAGCAATAAAAGGTAAAAGAGAATAAATATATGCATTTCAACAATCCATTATCTCTTTGTAATGAGGTAAAGAAGTCACTATAAACTTGCTCTGATTTCGTTCGAGTACACCGAATTTTATTTTATCTCCAGTCTATAATTACGCTGCTTTTTTTCAAACCCAAACAAATCTTCCTACAAGATAGATTTCAACCTTAGAATTTCAGGTCAATGGTTGTCTTTGCTTGTTTATTTTATCAGCTTATTTTTTAATAGGCTTCTTGATTTGTATTTATTCAGACAGACAAATTTTACCTGCCCTGTTTCTTCTGTACTCACTTCSCTAACTTGTACATGTTTTTTGATGCACAGTGCTTAATCCAGTGTTTTGTGTGCATGTGCATGCATGCTTTTTAAACTTAGAGTTATGAATGATTCCTGCAAAAACTATCAGAATGGAATTTTAAAAAATGACTGAAAATATCAATAAAGATATTATACCTACAGTACAGAGAACATTTCCAGTACACTATTTCTAAAATGGTTTCAATTAATATTTGATATTTACCAAAATAATTTAGAAGTACATATCTTTTATATAGATACAGAAAACCTATTTTTTCCTGTTACCTTATCAGTATGTAAAAGAAACTTCTACCTAAGTCCAAGGACTTCCTGTGTGATCAGTATCAGAGTCTGTTGAATAGTGCCTTTCAGAACATTATGAAGCAAAAGTCAGAGCCTTTTTTTTAATATCACTCAGAATTAAATTGACTTTCAATGTTGAATATTTCTGAGGAAAGAAAGAAAGAGTTTGAACATTTATTATTGTACTTATGCAACAGCTAAGGTCTTTGAAAGCCTTGAACTAGTTGCATTTACTGTGTTTTGAGAAAAAAAAAGGAAGAAGAGGAACAACAAGAAAAAAGAACATATGATGCATCAAGGAGTCTATTTAGGAAGGTATACGTTAAGGGATCTCTTTGTATGTTCCAGTGCTAACTAGCACTCACTTATTTCTCTTGTTTTGTAATGTTTCACCAATATTTTTTGTTTCCAAGACTTATTTCATAAGTAGTCATTGAAAACTCAGTTTCTGCATTCTCCAGTCTAATTATCTTGATAATCATTTACAACGTTGCTCCTGAATTAAATGCTTTCTTACAAGGTATTTTTATACCATTTGCCTTAATTCTTATTAACCTTCCTCCATATCTCTAAATAAATCAACCTCTCCTCACAGATTCAATCTACTTTCTGTTCTACCCAGTGTGATCTTTCAACTTACCTAAAGGCACATGCTTTTGGACCTACAAGAAATCTATCTATACTCAGTTAATTCATCTCCTTCCTCTCCCTAAAGCCAATTTTTCCTATAAGGTAGTCATGGGACAAATATTCRTTTTACACTTATGAGAATTTTGTTATGGTACATTTCCTAAATAACGCCATTGGTAAAACCCAGTTCTTTACATGGTAAATAGTAACAGCTAAAATTTCTAGTGGTCATATGAGAAAACAAGGCAAATCATGTCTCGAGAAGTAAAAGGTAGAAAAAGGCTATAATACAGAGAGAATACTTCCACTGTTTGTAGCCCATGGAACATACATCATCAAAATACCTGGTTTTATCATGCAAATTAAACATGCATATTATTAAAATAATATTCTTACAGAAAGTCATGTTGTTGTCTGCTCCAAACTAAGTTATGAAAAGGTTTGAGGAGACCTGTTTAAATATGCATCTCTGAATCTTTTCCTGAAAGTAAAGAGTTCATTCAAAATAACAGGAAGAAAGATCCACACAAATTTAATATGCACCAAATTGACTAATAGTTTCCAGCTATTACATTGCTATCAAGAGCACTAGTATGAAGAACATAATACTTATTTTCTTGAGGCAAAATTTTCTTCCTCTTTCTTTGTTTCAGGTCAGGAACATTGTCACAGACATCAGCCTCAGAGTTTGTGCCAGATGTAAAGTGGCAGAGTATGATGATTATTCAGTGTCATGGAAGAAATCATTTGAAAGGAAAAACAATACAGCTCTATGCAAACSTAGATTTAAAATAAACAAACAAAAAAAGGAAGAGGACATTAAAAATATTTAAAATGTTTCCTTCAAAAATACCTGTTTAGAACTAGATACATTTTTCATTATTTTTGACAATTTGGTCATTCATAGTAAAAAAAAATAATTACAGTTGGAAGTGAGATTTCCCTCTAAATTGAAATTAACTTCTCTATTCCACATCTATTAAAACTTCTACTTTTACAAAACTTACAGGTTTGTTAGATTTTGATCTTCAAATTTCTGTAATAATAACACTATATCTTGAAAGGAAATGACAGGAAATGTTTGCTTGCTTGCTTTTTTTTTTCAAAACAAGGTAAATAAAGCATATTCTATGAGCATTTACATAAGCATTTAGCTTTTCTATTATCTTCTAGAAAATAATATGATAGGGAGGGTTAAAAGAATTCTTGTTTTATTTGACTAGTTTAGCATTGAAACGTTGGACTGAATTTTAATCCAACTGCAATTTAGGATAGCTAACCAGACTGGAATGACAAATCATTATCCCTCATCATGGATATCAGCCAAAGAAGGAATCTGCTAATGAGCCAGGAACAGATTCTCTTCTGTGTAAAAGCTCAGTGATTAGCAGTTTTTTTCTAGGTGCACTTCTGTTACTGTTTTGCCAAGTCTTCTGGATGTGCTAAACCTTTAATGGTTTACAGTTCTTATTGGAGGCAACATAATAGAAAACTTCTGTAACAAGGTAAAAGACATATTTCCTCCTTTTTTTTTTTTTTTTCCTTGAAAGGAACAGAATGGGGAGGAACAGTGGTAGTACAATTTCATTCTCTTTCCATATAGCTATACTAACTATACTCTTTAAACAGAGAAAAAATGTCCAAGGATGACATTGCAAAACTGAAATCTATACAAGATGCTTTTTTTCTCTGGTYGCCAGTCTGGTCCCATCCTCATGACATCCTCCTTTCAGTACTTGTATACATTGAAAAGATGACTCTCAGTCTCCTTTAGGCTAAACAGAGCCTGTCTATCTCAGCGTCTTCTTGTAATAGGGATACCCAGTGCCTTCATCGTATTTTCAGCCTTATGCTGGACTCTCTCTAGTAGCTTCTTGTTCCTTTTGTACTCAGGAGCCCAGAACTGAAGAAATATGGCTGATCTTTGCAAGATACACGTTGAATAACAATGAGAATATTAATAGAAACAACTGAATGGCCTCTCTGTGTAGAAGTAAACAGAAAATCAAATTACATCTTCTGTGAGGTAGTGATCTTGGTGACTCCTTTGACAGACTGTAAACCTCAGTGACAGAAAGAATCACTGTCTCAAAGGGAATAAAATCTTTTCGAAGAGGTCATACCATCAAAAGCAACTGTAGCCTCACCATGTTTATTTGAACTTCTTTATAAAATAACATGCAATTACATTGTATTTTCTGCTTTATTAGTACAGCATGCAACTACATTGCATTGATAGACAAATTTATCTGAATACAAGAAATTGTCTGTGAAATTTTCTTAAATATAATAACTATAAAAAAACTCAAAAACTTCACCAACAAAACTTGCTTTTTTGTGCATAAAAACTGAAATGATTTTTATGGAAAATGCATTTTTCCTTTTCCTTCATATAATACTCCTACAACATCTGTTTCTCCTAGTTCCAAAGGGACCAATTAGAGTCAAGAGCAGCATTCAAATTGATTCTTTTTTTCCAACTTTTCCATTCCTGAGATAATTTCTAGAAATGCCATTTCATGACTTTTGCCCATTTTGCCCTTGCATAAAGGAGGTCTCACCCCTTTGGACACTCATGACTCATAGGATGTGAACTGTACTTTTCAAATGTACCAGGCAGCAGCTTTGATGATGCATAGAGAAGGCAGAGGAGTTCCCTATACAGTGTTAGATCAACAGAGCTATATTTTGTTGAAGAAGATAAGAGCATAAGAAATCTACAGACTACCTAAGTGTAGACTACTACATGACTTCTTTTGAAACACTAGTGAGAAGTATGCAAGAGATTTATCCATGAATCACTAATGTTAAAATATATTGCTTTATTTGTTATGATGGCTATTCTTCTGTGAATAGTTTTCTATGATTTATTGAAAGCTTGGAGCCCATGAACAGTGTATTCTTCAAGTTTTCTTTCAGGCAGGCTTCAATTATATTTTTTCTACCTGTCAAAATGGATATTTAATAAAAAACAAGACTTTTCAATTTGAAAATTTTCAAAGAATATATATAATGTCATTCAGATACCAGCTGACTTGTATCTTAGTATCATACAATATTTTGCAACTGTTATGTAGCAATATGCTTAAGTTTGTATGTTTTATCCTCTTTTTTATTCTCTCTTATTTTCCAATCCTAAATCACAAGATTGCCTTAGAACACCATTAGCTGTATTTCTGATAGAGGTTATCATATAATTAATTCCCAAGCTGGTAATTTTACAGATGGAAAGAGATATGGTTCTGGATGAGAATTGCTACGTTTTTTCTGCTTTCCATATGTCTTGTCATGCCAATGAGATCATCTTGTGTGGTTGTGTGGTTTTGCCAAAGGTTTTCCTCTTCATTCTAATGGTCAGCTCACAGAACCTAGAAAGGGGCTGGGAGGCTATCCAGAGTATAGCTATTCTGTAGTATTTTGGGGAAAACTCTGTGCTTTCACTCTATACATTGTTGTCAAAAGGACTGAAAGACTAATTGTGAAATTGTGAAGCACCAACAGCACACTAGCTACACAAATACTTGTAAAATCTACATAGCATGTACGTTTTCTCATCTGATTTCAATGTGATACTTGCTTCTCTGCCACAGGTGTACTTCCTAGGTGTACCAAGGAAATATGAAGAAAAATGTTTCTCCTGTGGTTCTGTGCAATGAAGTGTTTATTCAGAAAATTTCTAAATTTGTTTCAGATAATTCCTCTGTACTTTAGAGTTCTAAAAAGTGATTTGTGGCAGTTTAATGAAAAGTAAACATTATTATTAATTTTAAGACTACTTGTATACACTGCTAAAATGCTGACTTAATGGATATGTAAGAAAGAAAAACATGAAGGTAAAGTCATTTTCTGCTTAATGCCTTTGGGATAAAATTTTYATTTATATCCTAACATTGCTAACAATTTCCAGTGAGAAAGTGTGTACTGCACAACTCAGTCCTATGTAATGACCCTCAAGGCAGCTCTATATGTTTGCATAAAGACAGTGTTTCAGCTCAGCTGGTATAATAGCCTTCCTATATATGAATTTACTGAGAAATGAGAAAGCTGAGAACACTCTAGATTATCCAAGGAGAGTAGTGTTCTTATACAGCTTTAAATTTCCAGTGTTTTTGAAAACTCACTAGGATCTGCAACAGGTGTCTGTATGACGCACATTTCCAATTTCCTTTTCCACCTCACTTYCTTTTTTATATGGTCATACAAGACCTAAACAGCAAGGTCCTAGCAGAATATGATTAGTAATCGCTATATTCTACCTTTTTATCTTGCTCACAGCAGAAGCATGTGTATGGTCTCCACACATTAAACAAGTGAAGATATGAATGAAGATTATATTGAACTTTACAGAACCTTTTCTTCAAGTTTCAAAATTTCTGAACATTAAGCAAAAGTACATAAGATAGCAAGCAGTATGGCATGTAATTTTCCCAGAATGCATGTAAGGTGTCATGGTATATAATACACATGGGCAGAGAGTGAAAGGAATGGAGTCATAAATAATGAGCTGTATGGAAGAACAGAACAGATACAAAAAAAAAGAAAAAAAAAAGTGAATTTGAACTCAGCTCTATGTCACTCTTAAATTAGTTAGTTCTGCTACAAGAAACCTGGGATTATTGTTGGACTGACATGCCTAACATAAAATTGTCTGTAGGCCGTTTTCTCAACTCTATTTTGAGACTGCTCTATATTTTTAAACAAAGCAAACATCATGTAGGATATATTCACATTACTAGCATTCATTATTTGCTTCTGTGAACACACAAGCTTTTAAAATTACACTAAAATGTAYTTTAAGAAGTTGCAAGTGTGAGTACTACTGAAAATTAACTTTTCAATCCTCGTAAAAAATGCTTCTATCACAGTATTTTTGATGCGCTTAACTGAAAATTTTAAATCTTGCCTAGGACTTATTTATCCAGCTATTACTGTACAAACTAGCATGAGCAATTTTAAAACAAAAATATCTCACCAATTCAGAACCTGAAAAAAATGCAAAATTTTATAAATATATATATATATATATATGCAATTGAGAAACTGTCTGACTAATGAAAATTATATTTCAAGCAACAAAACATCTTGCAGGTAATACCTTTTAATAGTTTAGAAGTATTCTATCTAGTGTTCCTGCACCAGAATGAACATTTCTTAAAGTTAGGAAAAATAAAATCTTTGTAGAACAATCAAATAAGCATAGTTCAGGGAAAAAAAAATTAAGCAAGACCTAGCAAAAGACCTTGAACAAGAAGAATATTATACTATTTTGTTTTATTTTTCCAAATCACCAGGTGGCAGCATAAAATACAAATCAAAGGCAGATCCCATGAATTGCATAGAATTTGACACTTTTGTCTCTTCTCTTTGCTATCATTTTCTCTCAGCACATAGACAACTGCTTGGAAATGGAAACTCATCTATGTAATCCCCAAACCTAAGCTTTGATTTAATTCAAGAATCCATTTGTCTGTGTTTGACCAGTCTGGGGAGCCATTTGTAATTCAGTTTGCAAAATACCATTAACTCTATATCTTTCTGTGAAAAATACCTTCAGTAACTCACTGTTGTCTCTCTTCTTTCAGCACTTTTGTAGACAAGAGTTTATTATATGTGCATGTACTAGATCCTGAAATCTGTACATGACCAGCTCTTTTGAAACAGTGTGTGAGATGGAAGTTTTAGATAGAAGRGAGTTTTCATTTTTCCATTATTACACATCAAACAGTAGAAGAAAACAACATTTTCCTGATGCAGTTACTATCCTACATGGGACAAATGTTCAAAAAATGTTTATGATCAAAGATTTTTTGCTTTCCCAGACAGTGTGATAGGTGTGCTCCTTCCCCAGGCTGACTGACTTTTCACCTAGCACAATCCTTTAAAGGTAGCCTACATACTGAATAATTTTTATGGCACTTAGTAAGGAACCAATAGGTGGTACTTCACATTAGTTCTCATTTTTGAAATGATTTTCTGTGACACACTCTTTGAGTCCTTTTCTATGTAAGACCTGTGTCTTTGTTACACATGTCAAGTTGCACTGATTTTATTTAAAATTGGTATAGGTATAGTGGGTGATTTTATATGATTTGACCATTATGTACTTTATTTTAGATTGGTTTATTTAAGGCAATTATTGCAAGAGTTTTAACTTTCACTCTATTGTATCTTTTTCTTAAGGAATAGGAAAAAAGTCAGAACATAAAAGGTTTTAAGTATACATATGTAAACTATATGTAAACTCCATCTCAATGCCTATTGCAAAATGAAGAACAAGTTTTTAAAATGAAAGTACATTTCAAAATCTTATTCAGRAAAATACCCTAAATTCTAACAGTCTACAGACTTCATGTACTTTTTTTTTTTTTTTTTTCCGAAGGAGAATTATATTATATAAGGGGATCCTTATTATATAAGGGGATGTGTCTAAATAGGTGCACATGGAAGTAGGAAAGTGGAAATAGAAATCAGCTGCAAAAACTATCAGAGCTTCTGTACAGTTGTCCAGGGCTTCCCTTGTAGAATTGTTACAAACTTGTTTTTGCACCTTAAGAGTGAAATGAGTGACACAAGACAGGGACATACATCCTWCAATTTTATTTGGTTGGGTATATCTATCATACTCCCAAAGAAAGCCAAATCCACCCTTTTCAGAACCAGAAATAAAATCTAGTGCTACATTTTGAATATCTCTGAATTTATTCTCCCCAGCAATATGGTGAGGGACAAATCAAAAATGATTGGCAGAGACAAGCCAGGAAAAGAAAAAGGGTATGATAAGACCTGCTGTTAACCTGGTGTGAAAATCAATSCTAATGAATACAAGTTTTGTTGCTGTCATATTTTTCTAGCTGTCTTATGACTTTCTAGTTCTTTTCTAAATCTTAGTACACTCCAGTTGCAGTCTCTGGAAACTACAAAATATTTTAAAGAACATGAGGTAAAATGACAGAGCTTTTTACCACTATTTTTTCTCCCTTCTAGTAAGGCCTTAGTAAGAAATACTACTGATATTTTTCCTCTACACTTAATAGATGTGGATTATTGTTGATGCTCTTGAAAATTGTGCAGTAAGATATGTAAACGGATTAAGACTTTAAGCATTATAAAATTCTACTGCAATGCAGCATCACTGGAAAACTATGTTTGCAGAGAGTGCCTATGAGCAGAAGAAAGGTCTAATGAGACTATGCATCAGATTTYATCTTCTTCTCATAAAGGTTCATGAAAATTTAATATTCCTCAATTTAAGAATGAATAAAAAAAGGTTGAAACATTCTTTAATCATTTATTCCTTTGAAACGACAGATCTTCAGAAATGGCAGATACGACCACAGCTCTACTTAAACACCAATGTCTCCACAGCTAGAATGAGAGGCACACTGTGAGCGCTACTCAAATGCCTCTAGGTAAATGCACGCAGTGTGGGGAATAAACAAGAGCAACTGGAGATTGCAGGACCAGGATCTAACTGCAATTACAGAGAAATGTCAGGACAGCTCTAATGTCTGGATCATGGCCATGGATGGCTTCAGGTTTTCGAGGAAGGGCAGACCAGGAAGGTGAGGTAGCAGAGTTGCTCTTTATGTGAGGGAGCAACTGGAATGTATGGAACTCAGCATAGGGGAGGACAAAGCATGTCTGGAAAGCCTGTGGGTGCCACTGTTGTGGGAGTTTACTACAGGTCTCCTGACCAGGAAGAGGGAGCAGATGAGGCCTTCTCCAGGCAGCTGCAAGAAGCCTCACAATCACAGGGTCAGGTAGGGAGTTATGGGAGACTTCAACCAGCATGATGTCTGCTGGGGTAATCACAGCTAGGAACAAACAGAGGTTCCTGTAGGACATTGCAGATAACTTTTTGATGCAGGTGGTTGACAAGCCAGCAAGAGGAGAGAAGCACTACTAGACCTGATACTAACGAACAGAGACAGTCCAGTGGGAAATGTGAAGGCTGCGGGCAGCCTTGGCTGCAGTGACCATGAGATGTTGGAATTCATGATCTTGTGAAGAAGAAACTGGGCAAGAAAGTAGGAATGAAACCCTGAAGTTTTTGACATCTTCCGGGAGCGACTTGGAGCCTCCCCTGGGTCAGGGTCCTAGAAGGAAAGGGGGTCCAGGATAGCTGGACAATACTCAAGCACTACTTTCTCCAAGGCCAGGATTGGTGCATTCCTACAAGAAAGAAGTTGAGCAAGGGAGGCAGGAGACGTATGTGATTGGGCAAGGGGCTGCTGGGCAATATTAATGAGTAAAAAATGAGTAAAAAAGCGTAATACATAATGTGGAAGAAGGGCCAGACCACATGGAAAAGATATAGGAACATTGTCAGAGAATGCAGAGATGCAATAAGGAAGGCCCATTTGGAAATAAAGTTATCAAGAGACGTCAGGGACAACAAGAAGGGCATCTGCAAACATACCAGCAGCAAGAGGAAGCCTGGGGAAAACATTGGTCTGCTGCTGAATAATGAAGATGCTTTCGTGACAGGGGAGGCAGAGAAGGCAGATCTTGGCAGAGAAGCACATGCCAAGTGGATAGGTCCCTGGAGAAAGGCAGTCCTGAGCTGTGCGTGCTGCTGAGAGCTGTGTCAGGAATGGCACAGGCTGCAGAAGCCAACAGACCTAAGGGACTGAGGCATCCTCACTGGTTGCATGTGGCTGGGCACAGAGTGCTGGCCCTGGGCAGCTGCGTCAGGAGGACATTTGCAAGAAGAGAGCAGCAAGGGGGCTGTGGGGGACTTGTGGCAGTGGGGGATGCAGCAGAGCCCAGCACGATGCACTCACAGTTCCTGTCCTGACACATGCTCTCGATGTCCCAGCTGGAGCAGGGGGGTTGGACTAGATGATCTCTACAGGTCCCTTCCAACCTTAACCATTCCAACCTTAAACATTCTGTGATTCTGGTATTGCATTTGGAGTATTTATATATTTTATATRATATTTTATATATATTTATATATTGCATTTGGAGTATTTATAATGATTTGGAGTATTTATAATGATTTAAATTTCCTGAAGTTCTGGTCTATATACAACAGGACTATTGGTAAAGTGTAAATCATTAAAGACAGAGAAGAAAATATTGAGTCATTCCTTTAAATTATTCTTAAGTTTTTTTTTTTATAGTAAGGAAAGAGTTCTTCATCACAACACAAAAATCACAAACTGTAATTCCCCTCTGTGCAGTTTCTCTAAAATTCACTAAGTTCTGAGTAACACCTATGGAGAGAAAAAAATCCCTTTCTTTTGATGTTATAGGTTCAGTTCTACAAATGCTCGCATCAATAAATGTAATCAATACTTTAAAAATGCATGAACTCCCTCTGAAAAAATCCTGTGTTTTACAATGATAAACTAACAATTTCCAGCACCAATTAATTAATGAAAAAGTGACAGTGGTTAGGATTTTTTAGCAAGTGCATTTCACTATCTTTCATACTGTTAGAACTCAAAAATCATTACCTATTCAGGTCATTTTTCAGAGCACCACAAAGAAAATCTCCCCTTTATTCCCTCATTCCCTGCTGCCTAGTTTGGTAGAGGTTCCTTTTTTTAATTTCCTTTGATTTCAGGGTTCTAACGGAAAAAGATTTAAGGATATAAATATATGTTTATATGTAATTTTTAATTTGGAAATAATTCATATTTCATGTGAAAATTAGGTTGAAAAAGGCAAGACAGATGTATAAAGGGAAGTATCAAAGTCTAATCAAAGCAAAATCATAGGAGATATTTCCATGAAATTATTGTGAAAATATAAACCTACAAGTGAATCAATTAGTTGCATCAGTTTTGCCTAGGTGGTCCAGTGATTATGGATTTAGCTTACCTCTGCTATAAACTTATGTCCTTAATAGCTTTTCCTATTGCCTCTTGCTCACTTTTAAAATAAATCTCACTTTGCACAAGGGAAATAAAAATGGTTTGGATATCTGTATTGCAGATTCACAGAAATTTTGTAAGAAGAAATATGCTAAGGCCTCTTAGGAAAATATCCTAAGTGAGGCAGTTATTCCTTCTGCATCCTAAGAGCTCAGATAGACATAGATGCTTAGGAAAATAAGTCATAGCCCCGTTTAGATTTTTAGGTAATATTAACATACCGCTCCAACAACAACAACAACAACAACAACAAAGAAAGGCTCCTTAAGTTTTCTCTGGATGGCATCAGGAAAGAAAAGAATCGCAAATCATGTGATCACCCTTAATATCCAATCTATACACTCGCAGGCATTTACTCAGGCATATAGAAGGACATGCATCACAGTCCTTTAACTCAGCATCTGGAGTAGCAGGCATGACTGTTACCCAGCATCTGGAGTAGCAGGCATATGTGGTTTGTACTCCTGCACAGTTTGATACTCTATTCTTTTGTACTATAGTTTTTTTCGGCTATTGCCTCATAGGATTTCTTCAAAAAAAATGTTGATTTAAGTTAAATATTTATTTTCCAAAGACACCATTTTCAGCTTGAGAAAAGGATTAAATCTTTTAAATTTTCTTACAGTAATTATGCTACTTGACTGTAATTATTATTGTCCCTTGTATATATCTACCATACAATTTCAGAAAGTTAAGCAGGATGTGTAGATTGTACCTTGATGCAAGCTATGTTCCTGTGCTTCAAATGAATAGTTAATTGTCACTTACTGAAAAAACACTTTGTCCATCACTGAATCAATCATACAGATTGGTGGCACTTGGCATCAGGGAATCAGCTGTGATTCATGTGTCTGTGCTTTATACAGCAACAACAATCTTCTCAGCTTTTCACCTGCTGGATAGCACTGCCCAAGAACCCACAGAATTATTGATTCCAATTGTCTTGCACTTAATAGTACAACTGCTCACAGTACAGGTACAACCATGTAACTGCATAAACTGTTGACTAGGGAGAAGTGCAGCACAACTGCAAACTTACAGTCAATACTATTTTGGTTTATTACTAATTTACKCCCTTAGTAATTTATTTGCTGAAGGGATAAAATTTAGTATCAATGACAACATACACTGGGACATGCACCGAGTTTACCAAAAATAATCATTCTCTGTTTGAATTAGCCTAATTTCATAGCATAGGCTTTGTGCCGATAAACTGTGACCTTATAGACACCATAGAAGATGGTACTTGGAAATTAGACTGCATCAGACACATTAATTATGATAGTTCATTAGACTAGACTTCAAAATAGAGAAATAGTGCAGTTATTTAGCTTAGGAGGAGCTACCATTCTTGATATTTTTTTATATCGGTAGACTTTATTCCATTAAAAATATATCAACGTTTTTTCCCTTTTAACTAAAATCTCAAATTTTACAGGAACGAGGTACATGATCTCATACAACACGTTTACACTGAACTGATCGAAGTGTAAACAGAACTCTATGAACATGTTTCAAAAATATTCGTGACATCTCTTAATAATGTAACTATAATCCTGATCCTTTCTCATAAAACATCATTTGATTCCTTCAACTGTTAACTTATCTCCTTTCTTAATCCCCCAACTTCCTTTATATTTCTGTCCAATTTCATGTTGGGCTTGGTTACTTGATGGTTAGAGCTGCTCTAGTGATCAGAAAGAAGGCATACAAATTGGGTTGAGGGAAGATATTCTGTGTTAGTGTGAGACAGGCTGGTGCCTTCTTGTTTCATGGAATCTGTTTGTGGACGGTACATACTTGCCTTGACCTATAGCAAAATCCAGTGTTTTACCCTAAATCCAGTGTTTTACCCTAAGAAGCAAGGAAGCCTTGTTAAGGTATAAAGTGTTCCTCAATACAGAAAACAARCAAACAAAATTCTGCAAGAAACATAATAAAATGTGTTAGTCTACAGGAAATCTATTATTTTTTTTAAAGAAATTATCTGTTTCATCTTATGAAAAGTTTAGCTAATATTTAGAATAATCTGTCGAGCTTGGAAAAAAAAATCTGAAGTGAACAAAGCTTTGGACATATTTCAGAGGGATCTGGGGAGCTACTGCAATTTCCCTATATTAAAAAAAAAATCAAAATTCATTTCTTTCAAAATTAAAATATAGAGGCTTCTTTTCATGAAGCACTTTACTGAATCCCTGTAAGAGCTGATTGTGGACATGTATGTAGTTTAACAGCAAAGATGACATAGTCTTCAACTAAATAACTAAGCCTGCCTTTGCCAAAGAAGAGATATATAATAACAAAAATAATTTTCTACCGTTTATTCTCTGACCTTTCATCTGCAGCATACACCACCTTTAGACCCATAACCTTAGTTTTAAATGTATACCACAATAAGAGACAGATAGCAGTTGCATATTCACACCCATATGTGGGCCTACTTCAGCAAATAGGAGAATTTTCAGAATATGGGATTTGTAAGTGCAATCACTATAGAGATCCCTGGACAATGCAGGTATTCTATTAAGATATAGCCAGTAATGGCTACCAATAAAGATTTTGCTTCTTTTTTCTTATAGCCAGAGTAAGGCAGAATATATAACTGTATTTTAAACCAGAGCCCTTTTATCCTAGAATTAGCATCACAGTTCATAAAGTCTCTAGTTAAGCATTTAGTTTTACAAATTTGCATCTAATTAATGAGATTTGCAGTGCAAAATCATTAAAGAAGCCTTGAGCTGTGAGGCCTTCTTTAACAGAAATAGACTAAAGCAGATAAGTAAGGCCACCATTCTGTTACTTTTAGTTAGTGTATTCAGGTATCTACCATCAGTCATTTGAACAGGGTAGCTACTGAGGCAAAAATGTGAGATAATAGAAAAACCCTTTAGAGTATAGATCACTGGAACTCCCTTTCTAAGGACAAGACATGCTTATCTAAAAAACAACATTAATTTTATTTGGCATTTCAACTTAACAAAGGCTCAGCTCTAATCATAGAAATCCTGAAAATAAAAGTCAAACATGGACTATAAAATTTAGGCTTCCTTTCCTTGAAAAAAAAAAAAAAAAAAAAAAAACCACCCAACTGCCTTCTGAAAGTTTAAGGATTTCCATATTTTTTTATGTAAGTCTTCCATTGCTTCACAATTCTCATTATCTCAGAAAAAGACTTTTTTTCCTAACAATAATACAACAGTAAGATGAACACATGATGCCTAATGCTGATTATCAGCATTATAATTTTTCACTGCATAAACAGAGAACAGGAGATGCATTTGTACAGATAAATGTAGGGGGGAAAAAAGAAGTTATCAAGCAGCTAAGATACTTCAGTCATTTTGTCATTCTGAGTCCTTTGTGACTCTTCTCACATGTCTCACATCTACTTGGCCAGATAAGTAGCAAGATGTATGTTAAGTGATTTGCATCTGAATGATCTAGGTAACTGCTGTCTCTCAGCCTGGGTAAGGCATTGTTCCTGTAACTCTTTTTTCCAGTCAAAGAACTAATGATGTGTTCTATTTAACTACCAATTTTCATAAAATTTGTAAGGACCCATAGTCTTTTGTTCTTATTTCTTTTTACTTACAGTCAAATTAAAGAGTTATTACAGTATGTTAGTAGAGAACAAAGAGAACAACCAGGCACATTCCCTTTATTTTTTTAGTATATTTGAACCTGGAAGTCATCTCAAATGTCTGTGTACAAAGGAAAATTGCACGAGGAGCAAAGGTGAGGAAGCAGCAGCTATTACAGAGCTCTGTCCAGACTGCGATAACAGAAATGTGGTGGGATGGTTACAAAAACAAAGGGAGCTCTAGTGGATATATATATGTATAGTGGAGCTCTACAAGCACTTCAGTAGAGATGAGGTGGACATACAGACAGAGCTTTAGCTCTGTGCAAAGGAATGGCTCAAGTACTTGGGGCTTTGCTGTAGAGCAGGAGTCAAACTGGCAGTGACCTTGTGGGCAAGGGTCGCAGAACAGATAATGCTGGTCATGTAGACATAGGTGTCTGCTTAAAACCTCCTGATCAAAGAGAGTAGGCAGATGAAGCCTTTAGGCAGGTGGAGAAAGCATCACAATGGTAGGCCCATCTACTAATTGGCAGTTTTAACCACCACAGTATAGGCTGGAAGGGCACAACAGCACAGGAGCTCTCTGAGGTGTATTTAGAATAAATTCCTGATGCAGATCAGCCAATGATGGGAGATATTTTACTGGTCTTTTTGCTCACAACCAAAGAAGAATAAGTTGAAGACTTGAAGGTAGAAACTTGGCTGCAGCAAACCTAAGACTATAGAGTTTAAGATCTTAAAAAGAGTGAGCAAGACAAACAGCAGAATAAACATCTCTGAATTTCAGAAGATCAGATCTGGGCCTATTCCAGGACTTCCTTGATAAGATCTCAGGCGATGCTATTTTAGGGAGGAAAAGGACAGAAAACAAATATACAAAATGTGAACAAAGCAAYGGGCTACCTGGGAAGAATGCCAAGACATTGTCTACATATGAAGGAGTGGAGTCAGGCAAGCCAAAGCCCAGCTGCAGTTGAACCTGGCTGGGGGGCCAAGGACAATGAGGTATGTTTCTGTAAGTCCAGCAGCAGTGAAAGCAAGGCTAAAAAGAATGTGGGTCCATGGGTCAATGAGGCTCTAGGGACAAGAGACATGGAGGCTACCAATTACTGGAACACAGGCCAGAGAATTTCTGGTGTCTCACTTTCAAGACATGACTGGATAAAGCCCTGAGCAACTTGTTCTGGTTATGTTTTTGAGCAGGGTAGGGATAAAATGACTTCTAGAGGACTAACCTCAGCTATTCTGTGGATCTCTGATTCTATTAAAAAATATATATGTATTCTATATTTTACATCTAAAWGTATATGCACATATACTCACACATATTTATGTGTGCTTATATTCTATATATGTAAATATATTATAAATATACATATAGAAATATTCATATACATATCTACACAGAATATAGATATATATTCTAATTTTCCACCTAAAACAAATCAATGCAAGTTTATTTCCTTTGGTTAAAATTAATAAGTGTTTTATTTTGCTCCTTGCTATACTTAGATACTTGGGTTTATAGATAATCTTCTACAGTAACATTACTAATAATGCTGCTTTGGTCATTGATTTTATTTCCAAATACTGCTATTGTTGTAGCTTCTCATTAAATCTTTGAGCATAATATTATGAGATTTAGGACTATATAAACTGAAGACAAGGAAGGAAAGGAGGCAGGGWAACGATATATGCTAGGGAGTTCTTTCATTGCATGGAGATGTAAGTGGGTTTTCAAGAAAATTATAGATGAGGCACTTAGCTTAACACAGTTTAGCAGGGATGATGTTGTAGGTTTTATGGTTGGGCTCAAAGATCTTGAAGATTTTTTCCAGCCATAATGAATCTATGATTATATGAAGCATGATGCAATAATAAATAAATAAATAAATTAATTAATTAATTAATAAAAGGAAGCCTAAGGAAACAATGGAAAAGACTGGAGCAAAGTTTCCAAACTGAGCAAAGATCCTCACTGGACAATCATGGCAGAGAGCTTTTAAGCAGACAGGACACATGCAAGTCCATGGACCTTGACAAGGTGTGCCATGAGTGCTGTGAGAGCTAGACAATGTCACTGGAAATCTCAACTGATTCTCTTCAAAAGGACGTGTTAATCAGGACAAGTTCAGAGTCTCGAAACAAAACAAAGCTCACCTTTGTCTTCAACRAGGTCAAGAAGAAGGATCTGGAGAAATACAGATGCACCAGGCTTCCTTCATTCTCTGGGAAGGTGATGGGACCTGGAAATCCTGGAAACCATTTCCAATCATAAGAACAGCAAGAAGGTTACTGGGAGTAGTGCTAGTAGGCCCAGCAGAAGGCAGAATAGTACAGAGGTGCATGGGGCGGAGATGCCCCAGAGCGCAAGCCAAGGTGATCAGCTTGCGCTCATCTGGGTGCTGGGAGGCCAGCATGCAGACAAGCCAAACAGCCTGGCCAAGGTTAATGATGCAACTTCATTAAGTAGAGGCACCAGAGTTAAAGGAGATTTCCTATAAAGCTGGTCTGAAGCAAATGCTCTCAAGGTGGCAATATGTTTGCCTGTAAAAAAAATTTATACGTAAATTTATTTACAAAGGTTTTTCAAGACAAAATTTTTAAGTAATGTCTTATTTGTATTTATGCCTTGAAACTTGAACAGTCAGAGTAAATTTTAGGCATCATTTAATTCCAAATTTCACTTACGTATAAAAGAATTCTGTCACTTGTTACTTATAAACTTTTCGTTTGTTTGTTTACTGAATATCTTGGGTTTTTTTTTTTTTTTTTTCAAAATTAGAACTGTTTAATAAATGTTACAGACAGACTGGTACCGGCTTTAGACATTCTACTCTGTTTTACAAGGAGAAATTTGACCTTCAAAGAACCACTGTATATGATCCGCTCATGATGCTTCTAGTCACATCATAGATTGTTTCGGTGGTTCTCTGACCATCTGCTAAGTACCTGACATTCATCATGTCATCCCTGAGCCTTTCTGTAAGATGAAAAACTGCCAAGATAAAGCATCTATGAAAATACTTTTATATCAGCTAGTGTATTTTCTGAATGGCTCTTTTAGATTTGACAGGCAGTTCTTTACCTCTTTCTGCAAAGTAATGTTAGGATTTATAGCAATTACGTCTCCCAGAAGATAGCACTGGGAAAAAAAAATCTGTATAATTTTTTTCTCTTATTTTTCTAATTAGATTCCTAAATTCTATAGTTTAAATAGGGAAGAATGAGCCCCTGTGGAGAATAATGTAAAATCTGTAATATTCCTGAAATCCCTGAAGACATTAGAGACTATAATATTTTATTGTTGCATTTATGTACAACATTATAACAAAGAAGATGTAACAGGTACATGTCTTCCCGTTTAGGAAAATTTGATATTTCTAGATTATTATAGTTAAAGAAATTCTCATTATACCCTAGGAGATATACAATTCAGTTTTCTTTTTGTAAATATGTTTGTACAATGGTAAAATTGTACACTTCACAGTATAGAATATAATTACAATAAAAAAATTGAATTTCTTCTTAGTGATTCTGAGATCAAAAAAACACAATTCTTAAACCCCTTGCAGTGCTGAAGGGCTGGAAACTGTCTTGGTGGTATTACTGAGTATTATTCAGACCTGTGATTCCTGTCTTGTTTCATCAAGAACTGCATCTGAAACATTTTGAGTTCTGCCACATTCTCATACCTTGAATCAATCAAATGCTGACTAGCTCTAAATTCTAGATTCACATAGCTGCTGCTAAATTATTAATACACAGAATAAAATGTCATCATTTACTGAACTGGACTGACATCAGATTGTGTAAACCTGCTAGCTGAAACATACACAGAATATACAAGGATTTCCATTTTTTTTAATGTTTTATTTTGCGCTTTTTAGCCTTTTGCTACATGACAATTGAACAATTATGTCATTGTTTGCTATTTTCCGGCATAATACAAATATTTACAAAATATTTACAAATTAACAAATAAAATATTTACAAATTAACAAATAAAAAAATACATAGCATGCATAAAATACATGCTATGAATTCTTTCAAATATCAGCTATGATTGATTATGTATAGCTCTTGACACTGTTGTGGTTAGTGTAGTGTCTAGAGTCAGAACCCTGGGATAGCAGAGTGGTGGGACAGCCAGGTGAGATCCTCTGTCTGGGTATCAGCACATCTGTGGGATGGAGATGGAACAAGCCAGGCCAAGCAGACCACCCATGAGTTGATGTCTGGATAATCAGGGTCGATGGCAAGGTATGGGGTTGGCTTTTCCTGGGATGGAGACTGGCGCTCCTTCAGCTGAAGTGAACTCAAATTCCAGACATCTGCTTTCAATCAGTACAAAAACATTTTATATCCCAAATCCCTCTGTATTTGACACAAGGCCACAGTGCAGTAATTTTACAAGTGAAATGTTTCTTTGCTTGATCTTGGATGAATGATTTATGCCACCTATCATATTTTTAATTGGTCTTTATAGACTTTCTGGAAGCCTGAGTTTCCTTTTATATGTTAGATTGGCCAAACTGCATCTCTTTTATGTAGAAATATGTTCCTCCTGACATGCATTAGCTATGAACAGAATAAACAGTCTTTGAGCAAATACCTCAAGAGATTTTGGCAAGTTTAGACATGAATCCTACTACACTAATTTAAAGTAGAGCTATTTTTTCTCTGCACCAAATGACCCTCTTAAACTTAGAAGCATAGGTTATTTGATTGAAAATATTGCTAGCTTGCAGTGTTACTGACATTTTTGATACTTACAATTTTGATACTGCAACATTAAAGATTGATGATTGATTTTAAAACGTGTTTTTTTAGCATTGCTTAGTGTTTTCCCTTTTTATGAAAGGATTTGTAAATTTATCTCAGATAACATGGCAACCATGACATAGACTAGCTAAGGTACAGAAAAGCATACCTTTTAAATAATTTACTTTGAGTGAGGAGGTATTTCCAAGTTTTTCAATGATACTACATAAGATTTCCTTGTCGTATGGAACCAAGCAGATGATACCGGTCATTGTGTGAAAAACATGGAGAATTTTCAGATGTCTAGGAGGATGACAAAAAGGCATAGAAAATATAGAGGAGCCAGGGGTAATAATTAAAATACAAGAAGCAAAATAAAAAATAAAACCTGTACAATACTAATCTTGGTTAGAATCTATGCTTCCAAAAATGCAGAAGAGAACAATTCAAGAAATGTCAAATGCCTATTTTCATTCCTTCCTTTCTGTATCATCTTTTGCTCTAGCATACTCTAGCAGTTCTCCAGAGTATTTGTTCATTCATTCATTTGTTCATTTACTTTTGCAAGAAATTGTGCAGGTGTAACCAAAGACATTAAATGAAACTGAAAATGAACCAAAGACATTAAATGAAGACATTAAATGGAAGTGCAAATGTAGCCACAAGCAATACTGACAGAAGATCTTCCATCTATCAAAATACATTCTTGCAATGCCATATTTATATGAAGAATGCACATAAGGAAGTGAAATACTCTTAAATGACAATTCCTGAGTTTTGCAGAACAGATGAGCTTCAGTATGCGTTGAAAATAGATTGTTCCCTGCCAGTACATTAGTTTGTAATCAGAGATCTTTGGCTGAATAACTCTGAGGAAGACCTTTGCCAGGCAGCTAGGCTTGTTTGTTTCAAATCAATTTCTTAATTACTCAAAGAAAGGATAAGGAGCAATTTAAACAGAGAGTGAGAGTGAATCAGATCTCTGGAAGAACAGTTCAAACACTATAATAGAGGAAGGTTAAAAAAGAAAGATGGGAAGCAGCAGTATATGGATCAAGATAACAGGTTCAGTTCCTTTGCCTGAATTCAGGTTAGTTCTTGTAAGGAGTGGTGCAAGGAATTTCTCACTAAATTTTGCTAAAGATTATATAGCCCAGTATCCTCCCAGGTTGCAAAAGGATGCAAGTAGATTAAGGAAGAATATACTTTCTTGGACTTTGTTTAACATAAGTCCACTGGAATATCAATAGGATTGAATGATGGGAAGGTTTATTTTTATTTATTTATTTATTTATTTTCATGTACAGAGATTGCAGCAGCAGTCAATCATCACTCATTTCCTTTGCTGCATCCCTGTGTGATCTAGCAAAGCAAGACTTGCCCATTTGGACATACCTGTAATTTTCCTTTACCACCAAGAAAGTAAAACCTACCTTTTTTTTATTATTATTATTTATTTTTTTTCTTAGCTAAGATCATTAAAAGTTGCAGCAGCAGCAAAAGGGGAAAAAAAAAAATCCCTCATCTACGATATTTAATTCTGCTGTTGGAAAAGGAATCTCCAGATGGCAGCCCAGAAGG
The DNA here is from genome assembly GCF_003342845.1 of Nothoprocta perdicaria. NCBI lineage: Eukaryota > Metazoa > Chordata > Aves > Tinamiformes > Tinamidae > Nothoprocta > Nothoprocta perdicaria. The sequence continues at coordinate 636,840 of NW_020455572.1, forward strand.
GCTCCAAGGAAAAAGTCAACTGAATTTCAGAGTGACTAAGTCTAGAAGGGAAACTCATGAAAGAATGATTGCTTCCATTTCATGATATGACAGCAATCTTTTAAGTGACTTCTGCAGAATCTCAAATACTTAATCCTGCAGAATATTAGCCAGAAGAATATTGTTCGGACTTTCGCTTTTCCCGAAGGGTTTTCTCAAAGCCCTTTCCCAGGCTTTGATAGGGTTTTTATAAAGACTTTTTAATACTTTCTGTTGTATGCCTGACCTTACTGGTTGTTGTTTCTTGGGCTGATATGAAACTGATACGTTTTACAACTTGGAATGAGAGTAAGGAACCAGTTCAGACGGACAGCTCTGTTCATCCAAACTGATCTGTATTTCAATAATCTTTCTGACATTAATACTGGTAAGTTTTTCTGTTGATTGTTTTATTGGATTTTCTTGTTTTATGGAATATCCTATTTCTACTATATTTTGAAAACAYAGTTTAAGCAAAAACAGCTCAAGAGTTTGAATGCAAGCAAGAGAGCATCTAGAACATAGCATTCAGGATTGAAAAATCAGAATGCTTCACATTAATGCATTACATATGGGAATAAACATGTGAAATTAGGAATCTGTGTGCACTTGCAGGATTATAATCTCCTTATTATAGTACAAGAGCAGTTGAGTAATATGGAATATTGGAATACCATCCCTTTAGGAATGACAGACCAGGAAGGTGAGGAAGGAAAATTGTCTTTTACGTGATAGGGCAACCGGGTTGTATGGAACTCTGCCTCAGGGTGGACAGGGAGCCAAATGAGAGTTTATGGGAAAGCATGACTCATAATATCTGCATATGGGCAGAAAAAAAAAAAAAATGAGGGTGTTTAGTATAAGCTCTCTGAACTAGAACAGGTATCATGTTTGCATACCCTGGGTCCTTATGGAGGATTTAAACCACATTGGACYCTGCTAGAGGGACAAACCATCAGCGTGCCATCAATCCAGGAAGTTAATGGAGCACTGATAACTTCTTGATAGAGGAGCTAATGAGGAGGGGTGTTATGCTCGACCTCATGTTTGTGAGCAAAGGTCTGGCTGTGGAAGGGAAGGCTGGGAGCAGTCTTGGCTGCAGTGATGGGGGAGTTCAGGACCATAAGAGCTGTGAGCGGGGCAAAAAAACAGTATTACAACCCTGGATTTCAAGAGGGCAGACCTTGGTCTGCATATGGATCTGTTTGAAGGAATTCCATGGGATACAGCCTTCATTCCAAAAGAGGGGTCCAAGAGAGCTGATTGATTTTCAAGGATCACCTTCAAACTTCTCCGTTCTTGAATGGATCATGCCAGCAGATAGGAAATTGATCAGAGGTGGCAGGAGACCCACGTGCTTGAACTGAACTCAGGCCTAACGAGGAAGTGCACAAGTGAACAGGGATGGAGGGTGGAACACAAGACCCAAGAGGGAGTTAAGAGATTCTGTATGACATCCAGAATGGATTGAGGAGAGATAGGGTTCACTTAGATTTGAAATTGGCAAGGGTTATGAAAGGCAATAAGAAAGATTTCTCTAAGACATAATCAGCAAAAGAAAGGTTAGCAGAAATGAGGCACAATAATGGTTTGGTCAAGGATGGCATAGGATATAAAATGCAGGATTACTGAATGCCTTCTTCATTTAAATCTTTATTGGTGAGACTGACCTTTAGGTCAGGTGAGACTGACCCAGGCCCTGAACAGCAATAGAACTATTTGGAGAAAGGAAGATTTTCTCTTGGTGGAGTATTTAGGATTTCTTATTGCATTTTGTTTTGTTTTCATTTTTTACTAAAACAGAATAGTTTGATTTATAAAGAAATCTAAATCTTTATATCTATTACAAATTATTAATGCCTCTGACCTTTCTATCTCTCCCCATGTTGTTGCTAGAGTTCGAACAAATTCAACTCCACTTCTGAGAAGTAGACAGTTTCTCTGAAATTCTTCTATACAGGAAAAAATACATTCTTCTGCAGTGCCAGCAGTGGATTTGTCTCAAACTGTACTGCAAACAGTGACTAGATTAATCACATCCAAAATTTTAACTTGTATTCTTTTGTTGCATGTTGATATGCAAGGATAACTCCTGATGAAAAATTGTAGCTTTTTTTCTGGATACTCTTGGGGGCTACATCTAGAATATATACAGATATATAATGAAATTTGCTTCCTACTACAGTTCAGTTCCTGCAAAATGCAGCATGTAACAACTGAGAGACACTATCCTTTCCACCTGCCTACCAGGGACTGTGTGTCAAGATAATGATGCATTCAGTGTGTGTAGTGAACTGAATAAMCATAACTGGCAAGAACTTACAAATGTGTGCAGTACACAGTACTTTGACTATGAAAGCTTAAATGTATTATCCTCAACAAACCACTCTGCTTTTCTGAACGTGGTTGAAAATTTCATCTCTTTGTGAATTATTAATGCTAAGTAAATGCATGTCTGTCAAATTTATGAACAAATGGGGGTGGGGATAGAAGGGCAAAGGGGTGAGAAAAGTTATGTTAGTTTTGCAACTTATAGGAAGACAAACTGTTTAGCTTTTGCAGTGATAAATAATTTCATGGTCCCTCCTCTTGGTGTTAACAGTTCTTATGTAATTCTCTCAGTTTTAGAGATTTTTTTTTCTAGTGAAACTTTGGTTAAATGAGATATCATATTGGATCTGTCAGAATGTACCCATGTCATGCAAATGGATGGGTCATAATGTTACTGTCTGCTAGTTCCAGAAAAGAAAGTACTACTTTCTTAAAGTAAGGGAGGGCTTACAAGGCTAGGAACAGAGTCACACTAATGCCGTGTCCCGCAGCGTGACTGCAATACTGCAATAGCTAGTACTATGCTGCCGCACAGCAACACACTGGATATGTGTGAAAACTCCCTGTCACGTTCTGCTGCACAGGAACAAGTCACAGTTTCTGCTAGCAAATCATATTGGCTACCAGGGTATTTTGGCTGYAGCCCATTCTTAGTAAATAAATATATAGCACTGGTAATATTCTAGAAGATAATGGTGATATCTCACAGAACAACAGAATGTTTGTGTTTTTCTTTCATTTTTTTCCTCAAAATGTCACATAAACATCAGCAATGCCTCTAGTGAGGATGAAATGGTAAGAACTATCAATGCTTATTGTTCAAAATATATGCTAAATATCAGTGGGAATATAATGAAAATTCTTTCTGCTTTGTGTTCAAGACAATGGACTGCTTTCAGTCCATTTTTCACTGATGAAACCTTCAGAAGAAACTGAAGTTAAATTATCTCTAAACATCAAAGATTGAAATGTTATGAAAGAGAGAAGAGAACGTGGTATTTTGTACTTCATAAAAATAAGAAGACTGCTGCTTTTTAAAAATAAAAATATTATCAATATTTAAACATACACATTAAAACATACATACATACATGTATATATGTATGTGTGTGTTTATATATATTTATGAATGTATGTATATAAATATGTATATCATATATGTATGTATGATATATACATATACATACACRTATGCATGTATATATATATAAAGCATATAGAAATATATGTATGCATGTATGCATTTAATACAAATACATATGTGTTTTTATATACATTAGTTCACATCTATAGCACAAGAGGATATTTTTAGGGATCAAAACCAGAAAACAGTCCCAAGACTCAAGAGTTATAGACATACATTTTCTTCYATTCTACAAGATACTCATATAGTGGAGAGTTGGCCAGGTCTAACCTGGAATGATTTCCCAAATTACTGGAAAAATAAGCACAGAATGTGGAAGATTCGTATTTTTGAACAGAATATTGCCAGAATGGTAAGAAAGGTAGAAGATTCTATGTTCTTTAATTACATTGTCACTTTTTTTTTTAATTTTATTTTATTTATTTTATTTAATTTTATTTTATTTAATTTATTTTAAATTTTGATTCACTTCTGCTCACATTATTTGGTTTCACTCCTGTTAAAATCTTAGTGGTTTCAGAATATTATGAAAGTAAATGGCCCAATTTTAATATCTTATTTTAAAAATATGAAATGGTAGAGTGTGCTTAAAATAGAAAGAATCTTAGATGCTGTCCATTTCAGCAGTAACCTACTTTTAAAAGTTTTGTACATAGTCTCTGTTATGTTAATTACTTATGAATATTACTTTTTTTTAGCTCATGGTGCTTTAGAATTCTCCTGTTTATGGAGGAGAACATCATTTTTGAGGGAAAAAAAATATTTACTTTCCTCCCCCCCCCATTTTGTCAGAAGTATGCATGAGAATATTTTGTGACTATATTAAAGAAGGTTTGTTGAAGGTAAGAATATGCCCAAGGGACGCACCCATACTGAATAGCCATTAAAACACAACAACAACTGTTCTAGATATCTCAGAGCATATCTCTGGAGAAAACTTATTGAGTGAAGTAGATGCTTAAAGAGTAGGCTTCCCTGAAATATGAAACTCTCTGATTCTGTGAAATTCTGCAGGGATACAAGGAAATGTTACCTCAGAAGGCTTCTGATACTCCTGGCTTAACTACTTGAGGTGTGTGTATGAAATGAACTGTATTTCTCTGCTATAATGCCGCCTCTATCCTACTCTATCCGCCGCTTTTTCTATCCTACTCTGTCATATAAGAAACCATTAATTATTCAAATACTCCAAGTGCAGCTAGAAGTAGGACAGGAAATATTCTATTTTACCAAGAGAAGGAGTGTTTGTTTTCATTCAATAATAAAAAAATAAGAAAAAGTAAATTTCAGAAGATGATGGTAWATAATTCCCGGAACAGAAATAGGTCCTACTTGCACCTACTACCTGCTTTGCAATGGCCAATACAATGATGATCAGTGCATCATGGACTGTGATTATCAAAGTTCTTGGTGAAATTTGTATTTCTAACAGCCGTCAGCAAACTGCTGTTTATTTTATGTATGTATGTGTGTCTGTTTTTAATCTGCAATTAAAAATTGTACAGAAATCAGAAAAACTGTTSAATTTTTTTTTCTTTTTAAAATTGTGTCAACATATTTTAAGATTTTTTTCTTTCATTTGTTAGAAGGAATAAAATTTGTCTTAAAAAATACACAATTTCTGTCCCCATGAAATAAGGAATTCATTGAAAAGACAATTAAACAATATATGTATGTACAAAGTCTCACCAGACCTTACTTGGCAGTCTTTCTCCRCCTAAACTAGGAGATACTCTACAGTAGAGACACATACACAAATCTGTAGTCATCTGTGTGTATGATATGTGTGCACAGATGTATATCTGTGCAAGGCAAGTATTCTTAGGTCTGAATGCTTCAGAGAAGCGGACAGAATAGATACTTATTTTAATGTTCATTCTTAGGACTTCAGAAGGATATAGGTTCTTCAGTTCTTAGGACTGCAGAAGGATATAGGTATATTCTTGTGTATTGCAAAAAAAGCCTGTCTCATGTACTCTCCATAATTCACAGATGTGGAAGAATGAAGCTTCTTTTTAAAGAGAGCAGGCTTAAACAACTCCACTTCAACATGAAGCAAAGAAAAATTATATCCTGGAAATAGAAGACAGACCTTAGTCCATATCATTCAATTGATCACAGTTCATTATAATTTTACCTTTTGAGCCACATAAGGTTAGCTCAGTGAAGTAAATCACAAGAAAGAAATCTAGTTAACAATCCAGTCTTGTCAATGTCTGCATTCTAATAGTGTAGCAGCAGGAACAATTACATTTCCCCATGACTGAAAACAGATCTGAATAGCATGTGCTATTAGTGTGTATATATATATAGATTATATATTCAATATATATACTGAATAGTATGTAAGGAAGAAGAGATATTTATTATGAAATGTTAGGATTTTTCCCATGTAGAAAGAAAGGAAAGGCAGAGGCTGAATCTATGAAATGATTCTAACATTTCCAGCTGGAGATGAGGGCAAATGCTGATGGACTATAGAAAGATTAGGATGTTCTCTGGTGTAGAAGTCCCTTACTGTATTTTGTTATCAGCACAGCTGCTGTCTTTCAGCTTTATTTTCTGTAACCTTACATGACAAGTAAATTTTTAAAAGGGGAGTGATATCTGTGAGTATAAATTCATTTACTCCAGTAGAGCTGGAACAATTTATGCTCTCTGAAGGTATGGCCTTTAATACATGGATACATCATAGCCTACAAAATTTTATCACTGACATTTCAGTTCCTGTAACAAATGAGCCTCTTAGAGTTGACCTTTTCACAAAGCAAACTTCTGAGTTTCACCATCTGGATATTTTCCTCTCTTTATAAAGAGCATGTAGGACAATGAAACTAAAAAGTACTTAATTAAAAGGCTGGAGATTTTTTTTTTCTTAATAAAAAGATGTTATAGTGTCATATCATAAAATAATATTTATATTTAATAATAGTAATAAAAAAGTTCTCTTGTTGAATGGATCAGCATGAGAATAGAATAAAGTGCTTTTGTGGGGTATCTATTATTAATCTTACAGCTAAATTTTGGTTCTTAAAAAGCATAGTGAATTTTCTGTTCCCTTTTGCCATGACTGCACCTGTATTATGAGTGAGTAAGGTATAATTCTAGGCAGCTCATAACTAAGCCTATGTCTATAACCACAGAAAAAGCAAAGAAAAGAAAATCCATATTATCTGTGCTTTATCTCCACCTCTCTATATCTCTATTTTAAGATAATYATCTTTTTTTCTGCTTGTGTAAGGTATTTTAAACAAGCTGCCCACTTCTCTTTCCCAACCAATTCTTCTCTTAGACACACCATAAACTTAATGTGAAACTACTGAGTTTCTGCTTCATTTTAATTATTTAAAGATTGAGAGTTAAGAACACCTGTTTCCTAAAAGATGTTTTGGGCAGTTCATTCTTTCCAGAAGTTGTCTTTGTCATAGACACTGTCATTGATGGGAGGTGATCACCTGTCAAGACTTCTCAAGACCATCATCTTGATATGAAAGTGAACAGTCCAAAAGCCAATAAAATAATTCCTCTGGATATCAATTATCAAAATGGGTATATTAGTACTAGCCAGACAACAACAGTGAAGAACCGGTCAACATCTTTCAAATAAATGTCAGACTCATCTGCTGATAAAGAACGTTTGTGCTTGCAGTCCCCATTCTCATTTAAACTAGTCTAGCTTCAACACTTATGTCAATAAGATCAATATTTTTTTTTGTTAATCTGAACTACAAGACAGAAAAGAAAATGAATGTGTCCTTTTGCAAGTCAGTCACTTGATTCAACAGTGAAGCTTAGTTCTGGATTACCTTATTCCCTGTTATTACACTTCAAATATAAAACTCCTTTCCACTATCATTCAAACATATGATTCTTCCATATCTAATAAAGAACTAAGCCTAATTCCTTTTTATGTTACCAAGTAGCAGGGYATGACCTTGAGAAGGCGTTTCTGTGATCTTCCTTCTTCTGCCAAGGTGTGAGGAATTTTAACTTTTCAGTATTTCCTGCATTGCATGGATGGACTCATTGACAAGTCCTATCTATGATTGACTTGGATGGGAGATGTGATAAAAGTGCAAATTATTAAACCAACCTGCCTGATTTGGTGAGACATTCAGATAGTTGTAAGAAAGTTTGTATGATCTGTACTTAGACATATGTATAGTAAATAAGCTTCAAATATTTTTACAGAAGAGGAAAAATTTCATTTAGCAGCTGAGATGGAGAATTCATGTATTACGGTATCTCAAGACAAAGTGAGTGAGTATTCAAAGCATGACTGGGAGAAGACAACACTATGCATTAATACTGCATTAAAACAAGCAGTCCAAAAGCAAGTCATGGTTGATTGAACAGGATTGTGAATCCACCAGACACACTTAATATAGCAATTCTACTGCTTATAAAAATGATAAAAATACTCGTTCAAAGAAAGACACCTATTTTGGTTTGATAGTGTTTGATAATGTAGTAAAGGTTATCAAACTTTTATCACATATATATATGTGATATATATATCACATATATACGTGATTGGTCAGTCTTGTAGTAGTAAAGGTTATCAAACCTTTGCTTTGATAGGTTTGATAACCTTTACTACAAGACTGACCAATCACATATATATTTAGAAGCTRTAATATTACTAAAATATAGAAATATTCCATAGACTTTCAGCTATGAAAAATGTCTTCTAACTCCAAATAATTGGCATATTTCAGCATTTTCATTTTATAGATGATTTATGTTATTAGGAAAAATACAATCACATGCCAAATTGTCTATAATCAGGTAAAATGCTCACCTTTAAAGAATTCCCTTTTCCTCCTCTTTTCTGGACAGCTGCATTACAATTCATAGTGCTGCACAGAGTGATTGGTAATATATATTTATTCAATTGGAAAGATGTGAAAGGAAGAACTTATTAGAGATTGAGAGAGTCTAGATTTATTACATAAGCAGCTCATTCATTTTCTGCTGATGAATTCTATTGCAGTAGTTCCATTTTAGTTCATGTTTTCATTGAAAAAACTTAAAATATATATTCTGATACATTTAATGGGTATACTTATTCAAAAAAACACCTCATAATTCTGAAGAAATTTCATGAGTATTACTGTCTGACTGGATGTGAATGGTAGTTCAGCTCTGCCATCCTCCTAAGTAATTTAATCACTAGAAGGGCAAGTTTACCTCCTCTGTACATCAGAGTCATTGGGAATATTCTTTAATATTTGCCTGATATTTTAGTGCAGGAATTACTAATAATGTCCACAGRCAGCAGAATAAAGATCTGTGTTTTATTTCTACAACTGTTGTATGAAAATTACGAATAAATTACTAGCAAGGGCTTTGTTGACAGATGTTTTAGATCTTACTTTAATACCAAAACGTAATGGATTTACTAAACTTAGATAACCCTTGCATAAAAAGTTAGGGAGTACAATTTCTTACAGACCAGTTGTGAATTATGGAGAAGTCTGAACTTGTGAATGGAAATTCATCTAAGTATATAGAGAAAATAGTTAGCTTTTTAGCTAATTATAACACAATGCAGTCCTCAGAGTTCACCTCCCTCAATCAGCAGCTGGAAACATTAATGTTGAAGACCTAGAAGTTCTAGCATTGGGGCATTAAGTCTAGAGATTCCTCAGTTCATTAACCTGAGTATGTTTTTCTACCATTTTTTTCTGTAAATGTGACATTAAAATTGTATCTATTTTCTTTTTATTCATTAATGAAGTACTGTGGCAGGTTTAAGGGCTAAGCTTCTATTTTATGTCTACTGTGGCTGAGTGCTAAGTTGCATTGTGTTATCTGAGTTAATTTTTGCTTTGCTACAAAGAATCTCTAGCTATCCTAGCAACAACAAAAGATTATATTTGTAAATTTGGGGAAAAAATTATGATAACTTTTTTTTTTAATCATCTTTAAAAATCTAAAAATCAGCTGTAAATAAAATCCAGTAATACATGAAAAAAGAATATTTCTTTTTTTAAAGTAATTATTCAAAATGTATATGTTCAAAATGCAGTAGGAACTTAACTTGCTTAAGAATTTCATCCAACATCCAAGGAATTGTTGCTATCTGGCTATACATGTCATACAGACATATAGTTATTTAGTTATTTAGAAAAGTATGTATTCATTATGAATACACTGAATATTTTATGTTCTATTAATCTTTTTTTTTTTTTTTTTTTAAATATAGAGGAAATTGGAAATTCAGATCCATGAAGAAGGGCAGAAGTTCCTCCACACAGGCCGTATAAGAGCTCTGGATAACCTGGAAAATATGCCTTAAATTCGGGTAGCAAGACCATGAATTAGGAGAGAACTGCTGGGGACAACCAGGATGAAGACAAAAACACAGCCAAATTGTGACATAATTCATCAAATAGAACTAGGTAGCACAGATAGTCTGTATCTTAGCAGAATTAGGCTATGGGGAATGGTTTGTGACACTTCTCATCTCTTGCTGTTTCTTTTTGTATGATTAAAGTGTGTATGTATATAGTATCCAATAGGATATGTAATAGAACAAACATAAAGTATATTTGCTTAAAAGGCAAGTTAATGAATAAACAATGATATTACACTTAGAAATAAATAGAGATTTTGGATACCAAAAAAAAATCATTAGTAAGAATCCCATATATCTATTGATTATACATTAAATTTTGGTTAGTAAGAATTTCATCTACTTATTGATAATATGTTAAATTTTTATAGTTAATTATAAAAAAAAATCAAAAATACATAGCTGTTTTGTTATATCGCAGAATCTTCTAAAACTCTCTTTATATACTATGTCATGTGTTCTTAAAGAATAAAGAAGAACCCATTTTTTTCTGCAACGATTATACTTTTAGGGCATAAAAAAGTAAGATTTTTAATTATTCCAATATTTTTAGATGAAATTTAAATTTTCACATATAGGCCAAACTGAAATTGAAAATGCAATCATAGACTCTTGAAGCCCAAAGCAATGACTCAGTTTTCCTTACATTTATCTTGATCCTTACATTTAGACCTTTAAGAAGGTTTTAGTCTGTAGTGTTATCTCCATATCAGAGGGTTAAAAAAAAGGCTAAATGTTATCAGAAAGAACCTCAAAAAAGAAAGATATTTGAGGTGCATTTCTCTTAACTTACTTCAGAGTTAGCTGAGGTGCACTATTTTTTTTCTTGGCAATACCTATTTTTTTGCAATGTTCTGACTCCATGTTAGGTAAAGGACAGTGTCTTTAGCTAACACTATGTGGTATTGAAGTTCCTTTATTCTCATGAGTACCTTGACACATTGCTTAACTCATGTATATTGCATAACTCATGTTTAACTCATGTATATCAAATTTTAAAGCACACAGATGACCTAGACTTACTTTATGTCTCTTTTTGTGGAATACAATTTACTTAGTCTAACACTATTTGCATATTGTTCCACCACTCAGATATTCTAGATTTATGACCCAGCTTTTAGCCATGTGAGCAATAAGCAATGGAACAACAATGAAGATGGAGAAAGAAAAGGTAGATGATAAATTGTACAGAACACAACAGCTGAAGATGGTCATACCAATCAATGAGAAGAATTGCTAAAGAATAAAAGAATAGTCAAAAAATTCTTGCTGATTGACCAGTTTATTCTCTGTATGCTGTTGGCCTGAGATGTAAAAAATATTTTCCGTAATAATGGTCCAGAGGAAGAGAAAGACATGAAAATCATAGTTTTAGCATTCAGAGATATTTCTTGTTTCATTTTTGGTTGTTTTTCCAAGTGCACGGTAAAACAGAAACTTTTTCAAGACTGCTTTGTGCTTGATTTCAGTGAAGCAGCAAATGATCACAACTTCATGAATTGAACAATATGAGCTAGTTCAATAAGACTATAAAGGCAAAACATCAACAGAATTCACATTCATACTCTAGACTGGTAGGTGAGTAGTATCCTGGAACTATTTTCTTTTATGGCTAATGTGTTGCTTTCTAATTGATATATTACGTCTTCCTAACAAAAGCAAACTCTCAATCATAATTCCCTGCACAGAAGTAACTATTAGTTTAGAGAGCTTCTTTTTTACATATAAAATTGAACACAAATTGAACATCAAAACAACATATTCTACTTCCATGGCTTTTCCTTTATCAGATACCCCAAGACTCTGAAAACAGAGGTAGAAATAAGTTTGTGTGAAACACTTCTCAATTAGGATTCATAGGATCTCAGAATGGCTGAGGTTGGAGGGGTCCTCTAGAGATGATCCAGTCCAATGCCCCTGCTCAAGCAGGGACACTTAGAGCATATTGCACAGTATCATGTCTAGACAAGTTTTGAATATCTTCAAAGGAGGAGATTTTACAACCTCTCTAGGCAGGCAGTTCCAGTGCTCAGTCATCCTAACAGTAAAAACATGGAGATGAAACTTCCTGTGTTTCAGTTTGTACTCATAGCCCCTTGTAGTGGGGGTAATTACAAGGTGGTTGGTCCTATCACTGGCTACCAGTGCGAAGAGTTTGGCCCCATCTTTACATCCTCCCTCGGGTGTTTGTCCATATTGATTCAAGTCTGCATTATTAAGGCCTGAGAGATTTCTCTTTCCCATCTTGATGAGTACATTTTATTTATTCTAACTTTCTTTTGTTAAATTGTACTACTGAACATTCATTTGCAATGAAGCACATGGTGAAGAAATGAAGAAGTAGTATTCAATTATTTCATATACAAACAGTGGAAGTATTTCTGAAATTTGCATGCATGCATCATTAACTAAATCATATCTTGTTTACATCACACAGTTTTGTCAATAAATTTGTGTAGGTATGCATCTCCATTTATTTTTGTCTTTATGGCTTTTTTTGTGCAGTGCCCGTTGTCATTTAGGAAAGTTCTGGCTTCTTTCTATGAATTCCTTTGTGTATTCCAATTTATTCCATCCTGATTTTAATAACATGAATTAATTTGAAGGAAAAATAAGCTTAGTTTACTTCTTTGCATTTAGTTTATTTTGTTTTCTTGAAATAAAATTCAACATTTCTTATGTGTCCATAAAATGCACATCTCTTCTTCCAAGATCACAAAAATACAATAATGATAATAACATTTAAAATTGTTCTGCAATGACACTGCACAACTGCAGATCTGTGAGTGGCCTTTCTGCAAGTGGCCTTTCTTTTCAGAAAAAAAAAATGGAGTTAGTTGTATTGAAACACTTACCATCTCCTTATCATCATTGTAAAAAGCTATTTTCAAGAAGTGAATTATCGCATTCCAAAACCTGAAATAACCACATTCACCTTTGTGGAATTTTATCAGACTAGAGGACCAAAGGTGTCTACAGTTTGCTTTGAACATTACATTGACTCTTCCTTTTGGAAGAGAATGGGTTAAATGGGTAAAAATAAACAGGGTACCTGTTTGCCATAAAGACAAAGTTTGTAAATCAGAAGGGATGTGGGTGAGGGATGGGGAAGTGTAACTGAGTATAAGGTGCGTCCTTATCATTGCAATAGCTATTCATCACTTGTCTGTAGTACAAAATAAATTCATTTAAATGGAGATAAAAAAGTATTGAAGCATGGGAAGTAAATGGGATAAATGAATCGGTTTAAAGTACATATTCATGATGTCTGCAAAGATACATCAAGGATTATATGAATTTCCCTCAACCTTACTGTAAAATTCCTTTGATTTTAAGGCCTATTAATATGATCTAAATATTTTCCAGCCTGTGACTCTCTCTTCTATTTCATTCTTACGATTTCTATGAGTTCATTATTTTAGCACTGTAAAAATCCTTGGTTARAAGAACTTACCTAATTCATAATACTTTCTTTTTCCTGGTTCTTTACCCTTAGATTGAAATTACAGAATAAGAAGAAAGGAGCCAGAGTAGTTTATATCTTTGTACATTCTTTTCTGCAAGAAAGAAAGTAGCAACAATGCAGTTAATACTGTTTATGAAAATAAAAGACTATTTTCATACCACTTTTTAAGATCAAGGATTTAATGTATTTTACAGAGCTGTCCAATTCTTATGCCTGCCTACATGTATAGATTATTATGTAATTGTAAAGTAAATAGAATTAAATAGAATTCCTCACAGATTCGCAATGTATATGTCTTGTATGATTTCCACAGCCTCTTACTAACTAATTACTTTTCTGTCTTCTGCGTGCATAATACAGAAAGCCACTGCAACCAAGTAATTTAAACAATAGAAAGTCTGTCCAGTAGTGATTTAGCTACATATTGCCTTAAATTTTCATTTATTATATCCTTTCATCCTTTTATTAATTGTGTACAAATTGTCTCATTTAACATCCTCAGCAAGATTTACTTTTCTTCTCAGAGTTGTTTCTGGTGCAATAAGCAAGCAAAGCATTTACAGAGGAAAAATGCCAATAACCACAGAATAAAATAATATTCCTCCCAGCTGCCTCATTTGTTGTTTCTGTCTCCAGCACAGAACCTAAGCAACCATGCTTACACAAGAGCCCTCAGCACAAATCATTTTCTGATATGAATGAAGGTGGCCAAATTTGGACCCCCCACTTTGATATTTAGGCAGTTTTTGACTTTGCTAATGATGATTGTAAGTAAATATTCATTTTGAATCAAAAGCTGCTTTCTATTTTTCTGCATATGCTACTGACTATAACTTAACAAAAATGTTTTTTTCTTTACCTATGGACAACATATGGTATCCTGCCCTCACAGCATGATCATGCCATTCTGATGTATATTGCATATGATGCATATTTGCAGAAAAATCACCATTTTCCTGTTGTAAGATACATCAGTATTATGTTCGATTGTGCGTTTAAAATCCTATTACATTTCAACAGCATTACGGGAAAGAAAAAGAATAGCTAAATCAAAGCTGCTGTCTTTATACGGATTGTGGTTGTTACCACTGGAATATAAAATAGTAAAGTCTTTGATTAGTTTGTTAATTTAGGTGCAGATGCAAGAATGCTGAGGTATTTTTCTCATTCACATACCAGGTTAACACTCTCTRTATTGGTCTAATTTATTAATTCATTTACCTGAATATTTTTTCCATATGTTCTATTGATTGACCCGGAGTAACGATGTCAGTGTAGCTAATACCTGCTAGCTGTGGGAATGTCTCCTCCATGAAGCAGCTGAAGAAACTTGTTGCCGAYGGGGGTCGGCAAGCCTYWTTTGCTAGCTGGACTGACCTGGGGTTGTCCGCGCCCCTGGGCCCCAGAGCACAGATATCACTATGGGGGATGCGGCAAAATGGCGATTATTGCGCAGTTCASTCTGCCTATATACTCCAGCTGAATGMGGAAACTCACCTACTGCCCAATCGGGAGAYTAATTTCTACTTTTYGYCTTGTATGGCATGGGGTTAYCAGTAAACWGCATAAATTAATTATGCTCCTAACTCCCGTGACATCGCGAGATCTTCCGAGCGCCATGCCCTAAGCTCTATGCCCTATRCTATACTATATCATCTACTTTCGCYAAGCTCTCTAACTTATTAAGCCCTAAAAACACAAAAACTCCTACAGAAACTTTTTATTTTTTAATTTATTTATTTATTTATTTATTTTATTTATTTATTTGTTAGAACCTTTTTATTTTATATTGATAGAAAAATGCTTGCATACATAGACACAAAGTTGAGTAATCTTTTACATTACATGATGCTTAAAGAGGTCCTTTATTACTTATAATTATTTATAAGTACTGTAGATTAGATTTTTTTTATAATTAATTACGAAAACACATGATTTAGTAGATAATTTTAAGACAAGTTTCATTTTAAGCCAGTTCAAGGATAAGTTGTTATGAACTGTTGGATAATTATACATTTGATCATGAACTTAGTTTATCTTTTTCTTTATTCTACCTTCTTCCACTTAATATATTACTTTCTGAACCCTATGACTTTAGTGTATTAGAAGTATAGACCAGAATTTTTCCGCAACTTCTCATCCTGTGTATTTGTGTTGTATTTAATTCAGTTTGCTCTGGCATTCCATATTATGATGAAGGAAGTTGCAAGGTCTAAGTTGTCCCATTTAAAGAGAGAGAAAACAAGTCCAGCTCCCATGGTATACATCCCTTTGGCACATTAGGATCTCATTGTCTCATTCTGAGAAATAGAAACAGTTGGGATGTGAGGAAAGTGGAGCAAAAAAAAAAACCTACCAAATGTACCAAAGAAGCCTTCCAATATTGAAAATAATTTTAAATTCATTAAAATTATTTTTTTTCATTCAGTGAGACTAATCTTTTTTGTGTTGCAAATATTGAGAGGTTTAAGGAGGAAGCACAAATTACCTTCATCGTGGAAGATATCCAAAGCTGTTCTATTTTTTAAAAATCCAGTAAAAGAAATATGTATGGATCATTATCAAAGTTCTCATCATATTTTCTAAACCTATAAGGATGTGRTACTCTCAAACCCTCCTGAAATAAGGTATTTGTGTCATTCTCTGATATCACTAAAGTAGATATTATAGGTTTGAGCTGTCACTCTGTAAATGATTTTTTTTTTTTAATTGATGAAATAAGTTATTTAAGGTAGTGAATGAGCAGGGAATATCTGAAAATATTTCTAAAAAGATTTACAAATAAATTGTGGAAATTGCACAGAAAATCCCCCATACACTGTCTGTTTTCCAGACAACTCATTTTTGTAKTATTCCCATCTTTCAGAATATTTGCCTTTTTTCCTTCTCAAATGACTGAAAATTTTGCTACTTTCAACAATCTTTATGAAATCTCAATGTCAAATTTCAATAGTATAATTTAAGGAACTGAAATTTCTGACCAGTCGTGTACTAATAATTTGGCTGATGATCGGAGGACAATTTCTAGGTTCTGTGTCAGATATTGATTAGCTGCTTGAGCTTGAGCAGTTTTTTAATTTCCGGCCGTACTCTCATAGTAAGACAGAAATCATATTTGTTATTTTTGAAGTCTCATGGAGATCAGTGAAACTTTTTTCTTCTTAAGTGCAAGGCATTTTTTATAACATTTCTTTTTAAAAAAACAACAACAAATACATACAGAACTCTAGCCAAGTAAACTGATTTTATGGTGATTGATGGCATCAATAAATGCTAGAATATTGGTGAGAATTGTTGTGATTGTTTAGTAAAAGAAGCAGAAACAGTGAAAGTTACTAAATGAGATGTGAAAAGTGGGAGAGACTAAGATATTGGAAAGTCATTGTGAGTTGAGGAAGATTTTTATTAAAGCAGCATTTACCTTGACTTTTTTATATCACTTGCTTATAAATACTTGTTCTGATTGCAAGATGGGAAAGAGAGGGTCAGATATCAGCACAGAGAGGTATTCAAGTCATGTGATGACTTAAACAAGGTGGATTTATTGAAGAATTTATACTCCAAACTGTGCAGGGCCTCCAGGAATCTCATGGAAGATAGAAGGATGTAGAGGTTGGATGCCCAACTGGGACTCACTCTATATGTCCTAAGGGACACTTTCATCTCCTAGAACTATTACCTATCTCAACTGTGCTAACTTTGACTAGCTACTGGCTGAGAAGCAGCTAGACCTTGTTGACAAAATGGATTATGCATGCCCAGCCTTGATGTGTTTCGATCTCTGCAGAGAGCACGCTCTAGGACTGCTGTCACATACCGTGCCAGGCACCTGACTTGTCAGCAGATCTCCCATAGGTATTCTTGCTATCCACATCTAAAGAAAACAGTGTATTTCTTCCTAGAGAGAAAACAAAAACAAACACTTTTTAACGTAGTACAATATTTATGAAATACATTGCTTTTAACAAACTTTTACTTTAATAAATCCATTCTAGTCTATACTAGTATACTCTATACTCTATACTAGTATTTTAGAGGATTCTTCTTATATTTTGTTACAAATTTCAATAAAGGCATAGGCTTTCCAGTCAACATTTTTTTGCTCATACTATTTTTATGGACAGCAATTATATATGTATAATGCAAACTCATGTACATGAGCTTAGTCCTTTATTATCCTCCAGTAGGCTGGGAAATGGCTGTGGTATTTCTACTGAATCTTCTTATGATATACTGACCTTTCTGCCCAGATCACTTGCAACACTGTGTTGAAGGCAATCTGTGTAGTTGGACTTTAAATGTTCTGGTTGAAAATTATGTTCTGAGATTCTGATAAAATTCATCAGACAGAATAGGCAAAGTAGTAGGAGATAACAGACTGGCTGTGAGTTATGTCTTGTGCTCTTCCCCAGTCCTCTGTTCCTCTCCATGGCACTGAGGAGGGGCAGTGGTTCCCCACAGTCCAACAGCTACACCGTTTCCCTGGACTACAGCATCTGGGCCTTAGCATCTGCACTTGTTTTCGATCATATCTTCTCTGTATAGAAGTGTAAACACCTAAGCAAGCTACTTCATTCATAATAAAATTGTATGATGTGATATGAAAGAGTTCTCATAAGGTAAATTATCACAGGAGGATATCTGTAATATTTCTCAAAAATGGAATATTCTCTGTGCTTGCCTGTCAACACAGAATGTGTTTTCATTTCAGTTTATAGAGTGGCATCTCTGAGTTGATTTTTTTTGATTTATTTTGCTTTTATTTTAGGATTTGGCTCATGCTTTTTTGGGGACACTGCYTTCAGAATCTGAGAAACTGTGACAGTTATGATGCATTGTTACTAACAATGTGGAAATCCTAAAGGGTTAAAATTTCATTTTCACTTTTTTGAGATATCTGTTGTGTCATCCAATAGCTTTCTTTCAAAAAGAGTGTTTAGAGAAAGAGCGGAGAGTCAGTTTGTTGGACTGATTTCCTTCCTACTCCATGAAAAATTAATGCTTAGCTCCAGAGTGACAAGAGAACCAATTGCCTTATAAATCCATATCTCAGGTAACTCTGTGTAATAATACTTGGTTGTACTTGACAATGTTTTGAGAAAATTTCTTGCTGTAATGATTTCCAAAAGTACTAGGTGAAATACTTCCTATCAAATGCAAACTAATAGGCATATAAAGAAGAATCCTTGAGAGATTAGGTACATTGAATTACTGTCTTGTTTAAATACTTCTTCACGCAAACATTTATAAAATATATTCCTTTTTCTGTACTGCCTACTCCTGGTAGTAACAAGGGCTATATTGATTTGCTGCAATTTATTTTCTGCCTGGATTTTGGTCTTGACATTGTAACAAGATTAATTGGAATTAATGCCATTTGCACAGCCAATTAAAGTCACTCTTCCTAAAGTTAGATCAATTCCTTTAATCAGGGAAGYAGCAAAGTCTTGCTCAGTTCCTGCAGTCTGCATGTAAATGTTCTATGCTTGAATAAGCAGTTCAACAGTCATTAGCAGACACTATTTAGGATAGGTGGTTAATTTCTTCAGTATTCAAAAAGCAAAAATTATATACATATTCATTCTTATAAACAATGCAGCAAAATAAGAACATTTGAAAGTTAAAGTTAATCAAAGGTAGGATTGATTGATATTTTTGATCCATTCTTTAAAAAGACTTCTGGAGATGAGTCTTGTAGTAATAGAGGATATTCACAGGTTTTCACACATTTTCCTGACACAGATCAAGGTCATAGATCAAGGAAAATAAATCTAGTGATGAGGGCCCTCTTTTTGATTAGCACAAAACAGCATGATAGCCAACAGGACTAAAAGCAAAACAAAATCAACATATACTTAGTCAGCATGTTCCTGTTTAAAATGTAGATGGCATTACATATCCCAAGAGAGAAGGCTGTGGAGGAGTATTATCCTCACGCCAATCCATGATGCAGAATTAATGCTTGAAATACCATGGACTCTGTATTTGGAAACATGCAGAGCTGTACTGAATGCAGCGGGCTTCCAAGTTATTAAAAAGCTTTCTCTGAAGCATGACTCCAACAAACAGAAGGCACAGCAGAGTTTTTACTCAGGATGGAAATTGGGTTTATTCTCTGCTTTTGTTTTTTCTGATAGTTGATAAGTGACCATGGTGTGAAGCCAAGGATAGTATTAATAAAATTGCACTTCACTCTATAAAGAATTGCAATTCATGCTCTTTATACGGAACATCTTTGGYAGTCAAGGCGGGTGATTGTTATAGGTGACTCCCTGCTGCAGGGCATGGWGCCGCCCATTTGCAGGCCTGACCCCTTATCCAGGGAGGTCTGTTGCTTACCAGGGGCTCGAATAAGGGMCGTTACAAAGAGGCTCCCTCCCTTACTCCAAGGCACTAACTACTCTCCCCTGCTTATTTTTCACATGGGTGCTATGGATGCCATGGGGAAACTCACAAGATTACAGAGCCCTAGGGGTGGCTGTAAAAGAKGTGGGAGCCCAGGTAGTGTTCTCCTCTATCCTTCCAATGAGGAGGATGGATTCAAGTAGGAGAAAACGGATAGGTGAAATCAACAACTGGCTGCGCCGCTGGTGTTGGCAACAGGGTTTTGGCTTCTATGACCATAGGACTCTGACTACCACCAGCTAGTGGAGCATGGTGGAAACCACCTCACCAAGAAGGGCAGGCGGGTATTTGCCAAAAGGCTGGCCAATCTCATTAGGAGAGCTTTAAACTAAGCAGGAAGCGGGAGGTGGAGTGTCATATGGACTGGGGAATCAATCCTGTAAAACCTAAGCCAATGGATATCCAACAGGCCTATGGTGGTGGGGAAGTACAGCTAGGGCATGATTATAGAGGATCCTCTCTCATGCCTCCTGGGGAAAGTTCAGCCTCGATTACCTGCCTGAAATGCTTATACACCAATGCACGAAGCATGGGGAATAAGCAAGACAAACTGGAGATCTGTGTATGGTCCCAGCACCACGATCTCATAGSAATCACAGAAATGTGGTGGGATAGCTCTAATGACTGGAGTGCTGTTATGGAGGGCTATGTGCTCTTTAGGAAGGACAGGCTGGGAAGGCGAGGTGGTGGAGTTGCTCTGTAAGTTAGAGAGCAACTGGAATGCATGGAACTCTACCTGGGAGTGGAAGATGAGGGGGTGGAAAGCTTGTGGGTAAGGGTTAAAGGGCAGGCCAACGTGGGAGACACTGTGGTGGGTGTCTGCTACAGGCCACCTGACCAGGAGGAGGCGGCTGATGAGGCCTTCTACAGGCAGCTGGAGGTTGCCTCACGGTCACAGGCCCTGGTTCTCATGGGGGACTTTAACTTCCCTGACATCAGCTGGAGAGAYAGCACAGCGAGGCAAAAACGGTCCAGGAGGTTTCTGCAGTGCGTCGATGACAACTTTTTGACGCAGGTTGTGGAGGAGCCGATGAGGAAAGGTGGACTGCTGGACCTCGTACTAACAAACAGAGAGGGCCTTGTTGGAGATGTGAAGGTGGGGGTAACCTTGGCTGCAGGGACCACGAGCTGGTAGAGTTCAGGATCCAACGAGGAGGAGGTAGGGCAGTAAGTAGCCTTGCCACGCTGGACTTCAGGAGGGCCAACTTTAGCCTCTTCAGAAGAAGTGCTGGGAAAGATCCCATGGGCTAGGGCTCTAGAAGGAAGAGGGGCCCAGGAGAGCTGGTTAGTTTTCAAGCGGCATTTCCTCCATGCCCAGCAACAGTGCATCCCTGTGCGTAAGAAGTGAGGCAGAGGGGGCAGGAGACCCGCGTGGATGAGCAGAGAGCTCCTGGCAAAACTCCAGCAGAAAAAAAGCAATATATAGAATGTGGAAGAAAGGACAGGCCCCTTGGGATAAATACAGGAACATTGTCAGGGAATGCAGGGATGCTACAAGGAAAGCTAAGGCACAATTGGAATTAAATCTGGCACGGGATGTTAAGAGTAACAAGAAAAACTTCTTCAAATATATCAACAACAAAAGGAAGGTCAGGGAGAACGTGGGTCCACTAGTGAATAGGGTGGGTACCCTGGTTACGAAAAACGCGGACAAAGCAGAGCTGCTGAACGCTGCCCTTGCTTCTGTGTATGTCAGGGGCAGCCCTCTAGAATTCCAGGCCCTAGGGACACATGAAGAGAGCCAGAGAGAGGAAGGCTTGCCCTGGGTAGAGGAAGAGTGGGCCAGAGAGCACCTAAGGAAACTCGACACCCACAAATCCATGGGCCCTGATGGGATGCACCCCAGAGTGTTGCGGGAGCTGGCAGATGTCCTAGCCAAACCGCTCGCCATCATCTTTGGAAGGTCCTGGAGAACGTGGGAGGTGCCGGTGGACTGGAAGAAAGCCAACGTCACTCCAGTCTTCAAATAGGGCAAGAAGGAGGACCCGAGTAACTAGAGGCCAGTGAGCCTCACCTCCATCCCCGGGAAAGTGATGGAGCAGCTCATCCTGGCTGCTCTCTCCAGACACATGGAGGAGAAGAAGGTGYTCAGGAGTAGCCAGCATGGATTCACCAAGGGGAAATCCTGCTTGACTAACCTGATCACCTTCTCTGAAGGAATATCTAGCTGGATAGATGAGGGCAGAGCGGTAGATGTGGTCTATCTTAAGCTAGGCTTTTGACATTTTGACATCTATCTTAAGCTAGGCTTTTGACATTGCCCCTCACAGCATCCTCCTGGGCAAGCTCCGAAGGTGTGGGATAAATGAGTGGATGGGGAGGTGGATTAGGAACTGGCTCGATGGCAGGGTGCAGAGAGTGGTTGTCAATGGTGCGGAGTGCAGCTGGAGGCCTGTACTTAGTGGTGTCCCCCAGGGGTCAGTTCTCGGTCYGSTCCTGTTCAACTTATTCATTAAYGACCTGGATGAAGGGCWGGAGTGCTCCCTCAGCAAGTTTGSCGATGATACCAAACTGAGTGGAGTAGCTGATAGCCCTGAGGGCTGTGCTGCCATCCAGAGGGACCTGGACAGACTGGAGGACTGGGCGGTGAGAAACCTCATGAGGTTCAACAGGGGCCAGTGCAGGGTCCTGCACTTGGGGAGGAATAACCCYGGACACCAGTACAGATTAGGGATGGGCCTGCTGGAGAGAAGCCCCACAGAGAGGGACCTGGGTGTCATGGTGGACRACAAGTTGACCATGAGGCAGCAGTGTGCCCTGGTGGCCAAGAAGGCCAABGGGATCCTGGGGTGCATTAAGAAAAGCGTCTCCAGCAGGTCGAGGGAGGTGATCATCCCCCTCTACTCAGCCCTGGTGAGGCCACATCTGGAGTACTGCGTCCAGTTCTGGGCTCCCCAGTACAAGAGGGATGTGGAGCTGCTGGAGAGAGTCCAGCGCAGGGCTACCAGGRTGATCAGAGGCCTGGAACATCTGCCCTATGAGCAAAGGCTGAGAGAGCTGGGTCTGTTCAGGCTGGAGAAGAGAAGGCTGAGGGGGGACCTGATCAGTATGTATAAATACCTCAAGGGAGGGAGGGAGGAGGAKGGGGCCGGCTTCTTTTCTGTGGTGGACAGTGATAGGACTAGAAGAAATGGCTTCAAACTGAAGCATCAGAAGTTCCACAGGAACTTAAGGAAGCATTTCTTCACTGTGAGGGTGACAAAGCACTGGAACAGGCTGCCCAGAGAGGCTGTGGAGTCTCCTTCTTTGGAGATCTTTAAAACMCGCTTGGATGCAGCCCTGTGCCACRTGCTCTAGGTGACCCTGCGTGTGCAGGGGGGTTGGACTCRRTGACCTCTGAGGTCCCTTCCAACCTTGGCATTCTATCAGTACTTATCATATGGCTGTGATTACACATTCTGTATTGCAGTTACAGACTTGATTTTCAGTGTATGATGATATTTACTATCTTTAGTTTTTAGTCAATATATTCTTWAAAAAAATGTAGTGAATAACTTAACAAAAAATGCTAGTCTCTGAGCAAAAATTGTAGATGAGCAAATATTGTAGATGATTTTTCTACTGAGAAAAAAATTTAGAACCAAAGAGTGACTTTTTGATAACCTATACTAGTAATTGCAGTCTGAATATCTATATGATGATCTTAGAAGATTTTACTCTTGGCATTCAAGTAGGAAAAAAATCTAGTTTTTCTCTTGAGTGTAGTRTGTAAAATATCTAGGTACAAGTAGGTACCTTACAAGTGAAAGTGATTAAGAATTAAGACAAGTAAGCGGGGAAGGTAAAACAATCTTGAAATTAGGAGTTCAGATAAATCTTTTATTGAAAATAAATAAAATCATTAAAATAAAATAATAATATTAAAATTAATCTATTAAAATAATCATTACTTCTCAACTACAAATAAGAAATTGCAAAATTCATTGAAATTTTGCTTACTTCAAATAACTTTTCTAAATCTACCTAAAACTAGTTCTTAGGAACAAATTCTCTCATTCGAATTTCTTGGATGTTGAATCAGAGGAGTGAAATATTGTGCCATTACAGTCAGGTGGTACTGTGCCTGGAATTCTTTCAGATATTCACTAACTTTACAGGAATCATAAAAGAGCCAGGAGTCTGTCTGCAGCACAGCTGTCGCTTATCATTATGTATTGCTCACTGCTATATTTTAATCCTTCAACCTAATTCACTAAAGTATAGTTTAGTAGGGCACTAAATTTAGTGGGGCACTAATTTAGCAAGGCACTAAACTATAATTCTACATGTGCTTTGGATTCACCATCAGGTTGCTGTCTAATAGATCTTGATCCCTCCTTCTAAAAGGGAAAAATCATTGTGTAGGTATCTCCTTCTCTCACCTGGGCAGGTGACACACCTGCATAAAAAGGTTTTTCATAACATACAAATTAGTGGATCATTGTCCCACTATTTCTGCATACTTGCATTGAGAATTGTGGCTACACACATATCTCTTAATTCCTCCTGTTTATTGCACATGCTGCGTATATTTGTGAAAGATGACTGGCAGCCGCAGAGAGAGAGAGAAAGGCTCCRCAGAGAGGCCTCAAACACTCCTGCAGCTTGAAGCTTGCAGAATGGCATCCTCTGTCAGAAGATCTGTTTAGGTCAAAGCCTGAAAAACAGCATGGATAGAAAATCCAGGAGCTACTGGAGAATGCAGTTAACAACCCTACCTGAGAAAGTATATGCTGTTCTGAATGTATGTTGAGGTGCAGAGAATGTTCTCTAGGCTACAGTCAAGTACTGTGTGTATTTCAGTACACACGTTTACGGGCTGGCATGACTTGCATTATTGGGAGTTACGGAATATCAACATGTATGCTAGTCCTAGTCCTAATTTGATCTTTATCCTCAAATGCTGACTTAATTCATGAGTTTTAAGATACTATAACTGTTTTTATCTCCCCATTCAGATTTAAACATTTTCATAGCTACGAAATACTGGTTCACTACTTTAAACTGTGAATCTTCTACAGATTCTAGAGAATCTTGGGTCCTGGAGGCACCATATTCAGGATATATCTTGACACTTAGGTGACTAGCCGAACTTGTTTTTTCTTTTACCTCTTTCTTTAAAAATTCCATTCAGTGAATTTTTGAACGCTGAAGATTGATACAGATTTCTGAAATAGTGCAGAAATCATCAAAAATCATCACAAATTTGAGGAGATTCTATTTCACCCTGACTAATCATTGAGTGAAGACATAACTCAAGGGTATTGAGGTACTGGAGAAGCTACACTCAATGTCACATGAAGAAGCAGAGCCTTATTCAAAGTCCAAGAAAGTAAATGAAATTATTCTTGATATGCCTTTGGTCCAATTGCTCGTTGAGGAATGATGACAAAGCTACAGAACTGATGCAAGTTTAGAGACTGTGAAAAAAAAATCCCATGATAAAACACTTGAGAAGTTATGAACTCCTGTTCTAGTGGTATGCTGCAAATGTCTAAAGAAGGACTGGGGGGAAGAAGGAATTTCAGACTCACAAAGCAAGGTTCAGCATGGAATATACACTTTACAATGTCTCAAATGCAATGCGTGCTCTCCTAGAGTAACTTTTCGCTGGTCTCTAAAGACATAAATATATCTTTCTTGCTGCGACAGAGGTGTTTGTTGACAACAAAATTATTCAGTTAATTGAGAACTCCTGGTGGGAAGGCTAGTGTTTTTCCTAACGTTCCTCTTAACATAGCAAATTACTGATTTTTGTTCACATTTAGAAATGACAATCTCTTTTACATAAACAGATCTTCAGTTAGGGAATAGTAAATGACAATTCCTAATAGTGCTACTTGCACTTATATAATAGGATATGATCCTATCTCGGTTTGGTATAATACTGAAGTGGCTTCACCAAAATTGGTCATTTATTTTTTGCATTTACTAAACAGTATAGTCCTATCAGAGAGAAAGCTAGAGGCCAGCTATGATCATATTCATGCGGTAGCTCTAAGTTCAGTGAAAATTTGTAGCAGCTGCTTTTGAAGAGGAGAGATTCAGAATTCTCYTCTCACAATAGAGGTAACTCATTCTGTTCTAATTTCCAATTATGATTTAACTTGTTAAATGATCTCCAGCATGAAATAACTAAGCACACAATGAAGGACTTCCAAAGTGAAAGAAAATATTCTTCAGAGTTTATGTCCATGCATTCCATCTCCTTCCTTTATTCTTCCCAAACTCCATGATGGTTGTTTCACTTTGATGTTTGCTGCTATAGGAGATATTTCTTGACAGCAGTGTTACTGGGACAGTCTACCAAAATGGAAGATGCTAGGGCATTTTCAGAATTGATCAAATATATTGGAACCTAGTGTAAAATTTTAGATGAATCTCTTTCTTTCTTTCTTTTTTTCAGAATTAGTCACCATCAATACCGAATAATAATTTTATTTTTATTTTTCCAATATCAGAGATTTTTATTTTAATAAATAGAGAAAAGACTTGCATCTCATTATCAAATCCTGGTAGCTGGAATGCTCAGTACTTACTACAATCTTAAACATAATGAAAGCTCTTTTAGAAATGAAATGCAGTAATAGGACTTCTAAACAATATCCTATTTATAGTCCCATGATTCCAGACTTCAAAATATAGCCTAAATACCACTTGAACAGTTCAGGAAGGAAAATTGTGTAAGAGCTTGAATATATTATTTACCAAATAATTTTATGAGGAAACATAAGATGGACTATTACTGTTGAAATGCATGTAAAGTATACTTAGTAGTTGCAGTTGTCTTCATGAGAGTAAATTTTAAGCTTTCCAGAACTGTTTTACTTTCTGTATGAATGCTGATATCACACTTTGTGTGTCACACAATATAACAAATCATTTTCTATTTTCTGTTTTTAAGAAAGTTGTGTGAATTTACCTGGAACAAATTGGTTTATTGATTATAACAGTGCAGAAAGTACTTAATACCTGCTGTATATGAAGCACTTGAGGGTGTAATTTCTGACACAGAATGATCACATAAGATACAAATATAAAAAAAAAATTAAGTGGAAAAAAGATTTAAATAGGAGAAAAGCTTTAGTGGTATATTAAAGCATGAGTATTGATTATGGCAGTGCAAAAGTATTTAATTCTTATATGATACCTTCAGTATAAGAGGCACTTAAGGGTATCATTTCCAATACAAAATGATCACATTAGATTTAAAAATAAATAAATAGAAACAGCATTACAGTATTACAGCAGAAAAAAAAAATGTTGTGTATTAAAGCATGAATAAATGGATCATATTTCTCTTCAAAAAAGATTTAGATTTTTTTGAAATTGATTATATTAAGCATAAATTTAGGTCTTTAAAACCCGCTTGGATGCAGCCCTATGCCACGTGCTCTAGGTGACCCTGCATGAGCAGGGGGGTTGGACTCGATGACCTCTGAGGTCCCTTCCAACCTTCGGCATTCTATGATTCTATGATAAATAATTAATATTTCAGTTGATTTTATTTCTCTTTATGCTTTGAGTGTAATTATACCACTATAGCAGACAATATTCATCTATTAGTTTAGAACAGGTTGTCTTTATGTATTAATATGAAAATTAATACATATTACTGCCTTATTTACTGCCTTATTCTATATTTCTCTCAGAGGCTTGTACCAAGAAAATGTGTTTTGTGTTCAGAATTATTGCATTCACTACATTACTTTCACCATAGTTTTATCAGGTCCCTCAGGACTTATTTGGGGCTAAACAGACTCCCCTAAGTGCCCACTGACCCCTCTGAAAGCCAGCACTTTTCAGCTTACRTCAGGGTCGTTATTCCCTTCCTGCATCCAATGCAGCAGCAGTAAGTGGGACCCAAGGTTGGAAGCTGCCCTATTTGGCCCACCAGCCTGCATGCTCCCTCACTGGGACTGCCCACACTCCATTGGCCTTGACATGTATGTTGCATCTTCTTAAAGGAAAACAATCTTCTGACTCCAGACAGAAGTACACAAGTACACGCTGGAGTAGGAATGCAACAGTGAAACCAAATGTTAGAAGATGTGGCTCCTAATTAGCTCRTTTGCTTTTATAGATAAGACTAAATTGTGAAAGTACTTTGGGTTTCCATTGTGCAAGCTAACAGTAACTTTTCCCCAAAGAGTTTCCCACCATCACTTTTTCTAGAAGAATAAAAAAACTGAACCATGAGAAAGATTGTGTTTTAAACAGGCTGCACATTGTTAAGGACATGTATGTGACAGCAGAGTCCTCATACTCTCTTGGTCCGAGTGCATGGTACAGAGCAGATCACACTCCGTTGGCTGTCTCCCTTGACATAAGGGTATGAAGCATTGAGGCTGTTGTTATTGCCAGGAAAGAAAAGCAAGTCAGAGAATCTTTATTTGTCCTTTCTGGCTGATGTTGTCTATCCAAAAATGTCTCATTTTGTATGCTAAAAAATCTCCTCTCCTTGAAAGGAACTATCATGTACCCTCACATTTTCATTCCTAAAGAAGTTTTTCATTTTGTATGATTTTTTTGCTTCTGGAATTTTCAAAGACTCAATATTCAGTACATTGCCCATAAAAGCTTGTTCTCACCCACAACGTGACCTAGTTCTCAGAAGAAAGTAAAAAAGAGAAAAAGGAGACACTATCAACATCCAGTAAATGCAACAGAAATATCTAGCAAGGATATATGTAAATGCTGTTATGTTACTATGGAGACATTGGTGCTTATTGTCAGCAAGTGCCAGATTCCTCTCTGCAGAGGAGAATAAAGCTGATTTGCAAGTAAAATCAGAGTGAACATCTCAAGATTAACAGAAAATTAAATTAATTATACTATACTATACTATACTATATTTTATTACACTGAGAATCTCAGATCTAACTGAGGGCAATTTTCCGAACTGAGCCATTCCTGAACCTGTTGTGAGATTCGTTCTTGTGTTTATTTTAACAAGTTTTGGTAAATGTTATTGATTTGGTCTTCCATAAAATGAGGGTACAGTGTGCTAAACCACAGACAATATGACTTTCTTTTGCACACTTTTCTAAAGGGCAATGGTTCAGCATAACGCAGAGTCATTTTTTAACTACCATGGTACAGAGCTGTTTGAAGTAGGCTCCCGAAAAAGCTGAACTTCATGGAGTAAAAACATCCCAAGGCTATAGCAGAGTTTTGGTTGGGAAGGAAAAAAGGCACCTGAAGCCACTGGCACATATACAAATTCTTCATTAGAGGAATTTGGGAGAAATCTGCCTGTCCTGTTCTCTGGATTTTTAGGTAGCACCTAGAAGAATACTGGGGTCATGGCTCATTGGGCAGGTTCCAGGTTGTGAGCTGCACTTAGCCTCTGTAATTCATAATTCTCACAGAATTCTGTCTGATGAAGATTGCATCCCATGCTTTCTGCTGAAGTTATCTGTGGTCCAGGACTCGACCAACCTTGACAGGGCCTCAAGTATAGTGCAGCTGTTGGAGCAAGACGTGCTGGAACTTGTCGGCCACAAGACCTGGGAAGGATAAGATAAGGCTGGATCATCCTGACCAAAGGGAGCTGTAGAAGGGAGCTGTTTCAAGGTTGTAGATAAACTTAACCTGCTTTAGGTTTGTAGATAAGACTTAGTTTGTTGCTCAGTACTTTTTTATAACCTGCTTGTAGCTGCTTTTGCATTTAACCAATAAAGGACTGCCTGCTTTGAAGAAGCACCCAATCTGCGTAAGACACGCAACCTTTTGATTTATATAAACATGTGTGTAACAACAATAAAATCGACACTTTGCTTGCATCAAGCTATGTCCCGTCTCTCAATCACGGCAGTTATCTGATCTGTAAGCATAGTACATATCTTGCAGATTGATACCCAGAAATGGCCCCCATTGATCCCATTTGATAATGAAAAGGAACTTTGTCACTCAATAGGTGAATTTTAACAAGAAACTGAGGAACTGTCTTCCAGCCTACCCTTGCAAACTGCCAGTCAAGCTGCCAACTTCACACAAACAAATTCACAACCTTCAGAGCTCTCTAGAAGGAGACAACTTAATCCTCAGAGGGTCTCATTTACAAGTGAAGTCCTGTAAATTGGCAGGAATGACAGTGATGAGAGGTTGATGTGATTCATGCTTTGTTTCATCTGCAGCATGTGGAAGAAAAAAAGAGAAATGTGTGAGACCAATGGAGATCAGCCAGGACAGTGATGATCTGTGTTCAGGGTGGCATTCTTTAGCTAGCTTCTGGCAGGTCTCCCTGGTAAAGAGGGCACATTTCTCAGCCAGTACAGACTGCCGGATGGAAAGAACAGAAAAGCTACCAGTGAGAAAGCATTTGGGAAATTGAAGGCAGACCGGAAAAAAAAAAAAAAAAAAANAAAAAAAAAAAAAAAAAAAAAAGAGGGAATATTTAGTAGCAAATCTGGGTACCTGCTTGCAGTCATCTTGAGTTGTGAGACCTCTTTGCTGCTCAGTCATCTTGAGCTGTGAGACCTCTTTGCTGATAATGTAGTGACTTGATTTGACCCACTGGGACTCCAAGGTAAGCCACAGGGAGGCCAAAGTCCATGTTTTCGACTCAGAAAAGTTTGGCCTTTCCTCTCGTCCTTTTCCCCAATTTTCATGTCTACATGCTTCATTCTTTTACTTATACTCCTGAGACAAGCACACCAAGAATTATTTGTGAACAAAAGTCTAGAAGAGCTAGGTCCTGTTAGTAGGCTAATGCAACTTTATTTGTCATGTCACTCTAGAAGCTCCCTTCTCTGTCAATACTAATGGACACTTTCAAGGTAGCCGAAATCAGGATGTTTCCTCATGAGATATTGACTATGAAATGCTCTATCTGGGCTCAGTGAAATACTCAAAGTCTCATATGATTTCAGTGTTGCAAGACTTCCTCCAAAAAATCAAATCTCCTGTTAGCTTACCTCTGTGAGAACTCTAAGCAAGCTTTGTGAAAGCTGAGGAAACAGGACAAATTTGAAGTACTGAAACAAGCTTTTCAACCTGTCCAAATACTACCAAGAACCTATAATTTATGTCAAACGCTTATTGCTGCTATGGCGTTCAATTCAGACGGAATAGCATCTTTTTTCTTTTTTCTATGTTTTCTTTATTCTTTCTCCTTCCTAAGATGCTAAGAGTGACTGTGATTTAGAATCCTGCCTCTCTGTTTTACTGACACTCAGCCTAAGATGCCAAACTTTGACATGGATGTGATGAATCATCTCCAGATGATGACTGGAGAAATTCTACAGCAATCTCCTCTAGAAATAATGAAAGACAAGAAAGAAACAGGTTTTTTATTACTTATGGGGTTTGGTACTCCATATAACTGCTATCATGACTTTAGATATATCAGTCTTTTCTGTCTAATTTTGTCTAAGTGCAAATTAATAAATAAAAAGTCTCAGTTCATTCCTGGTGAAAACTGCAAATGTTTCAGATTCTTTAGTGGAACAGATATGTCAATTTGAAACATGTCTCATTACTGAGAAGACATTTGATTCATATCTTTAGAGGAGATTTACCATAACTAAGGGAATTCCTGTAGATCTTCAATCAAATGCTGATTCAGATTTTTTTTATGGAAATTGTCCAAGGAAGATGTGAATATTTTAATTATTTTAATTTTTAGTCTTTATTTCTCAGAAAGCTGAGTAAAAATGTACTGAAACTTTATATGTACTGCTTACTTCTTAAATTTTGGTAAAAATAAATAATGAAATACAGGCATTGTAATTACTGGAGAATATTGGGTGATGAAAAGTCAAGCTCTCATCTGAGAGCAATCCAAAACAGGGAAATCAAATCCGATTTGCATATACCATTGAAAGTGCTTTTAAGGAAGGCCCTCTTCATGATACCTGATAGAGTATGATCCAAAGATAGTTATGAATAGACATAGTGCATCTCTAGAAAAGAAAGTAGGGTCAATAATTCCTAGGAATCTGTGTTCCTGCCTTTGCTAGGAGAGCATTTTGCTTGTCCATGGTATGTTAAAACTGGATACAGACTCAATAATGTAAGTTTAAGCTACTGCTACTTGTGTTGCCTCCCTCTGCCTTCTCTAATCATTGCTGAGAGAATATTTGGACTATTAGGTGAGAAATCAAGTTCATTTGTTCTTTCTGAACAGTTACCAGTCAGAACCAATGACATTTTTATTTCCTCAGAAGTATTGAAAACAATCTAGGCCTATAAATTGTATTTATAGTTGTCCTGAAGATACACTCACAAAATCATATAGAATCAGAGAATAGTTGAAGTTGGAAGTTTTAGCCTTCCATGATAGGATGACTGGCCAGCTGGACAAGAGGAGAGCCATGGATGTTGTCTACCTTGACTTCAGCAAAGCTTTTGACACCGTCTCCCATAATATACTCATAGGAAAGCTCCAGGAGTGTGGTCTAGGACGAGTGCACAGTGAGGTGGATTGAGAACTGGCTGGATGGTAGAGCTCAGAGGGTGGTAATAAATGAAGCTGAGTCCAGTTGGAGACCTGTGGCCAGTGGTGTCCCCCAGGAGTTCAGTACCGGGCCCAGTGCTGTTCATCAATGACCTGGATGGGGCACTGAGTGCACCCTGGGCAAGTTTGTAGATGATGCCAAGCTGAGTGGAGTGGATGACACTCCAGAAGGCTGTGCTGCCATCCAGAGGGACCTGGACAGGTTGCAGAGTTGGGCAGAGAAGAACCTCATGAGGTTCAATAAGGACAAGCGCAGGATCCTGCACCTGGGGAGGAATAACCCCAGGCATCAATACAGATTAAGGGTTGGAGAGCAGCTCCACGGAGAGGGACCTGGGAGTCCTGGTTGACACCAAGTTAACCACGAGTCAGCAGTGTGCCCTTGTGGCCAAGGAGGCCAATGGGATCCTGGCCTGCACCCAGAGGATGTTGCCAGCAGGTCAAGGGAGGGGATCCTTGCCCCTGTACTCAGCTCTGGCGAGGCCGCACCTGGAATAGTGTGCACTTCTGGCCTCCTCAGTGTAAGACGGACAGGGAGCTTCTACAGAGGGTGCAGCGGAGGGCAACAAAGATGATTAGAGGAGTGGAACATCTCTCATAAGAGGAGAGACTGAGTGAGTTGGGCCTGTTCAGCTTGGAGAAGAGAAGGCTGAGAGGGGATCTGATTAACGTTTATAACGTCATGAAGGGGGAATGTAGGGAGGAAGGGGCCAAGCTCTTCTCAGTGGTGGCCAGTGACAGAACATGTGGTAATGGGTACAAGCTACAACACAGGCAGTTCCATTTCCAGGTGAGGAGGAACTTCTTTCCTGTGAGGGTGGCAGAGCCCTAGAATAGGCTGCCCAGGGAGGTTGTGGACTCTCCTTCTTTGGAGATCTTCAGAACCCACCTGGATGCCGCCCTGTGCCACATGCTCTATGTGGCTCTGTTTGAGCAGGAAGGTTGGACTAGATGATCTCTAGAGGTTCCTTCCAACCTTAACCATTCTGTGATTCAGTGATTCTGTGGAAGAGACCTCTGGAGATCATCTATCCCAGAAGTTCTCCTTGAGCAGGGTCACCTAGAGGCCAGAACTCTGCCTAGATAGCTTCTGAATATCTCCAAAGAAGGAGACTCTACAACCTATCCTGTCAATCTCTTCAAGTGTAAAGTCATCCTCATAGGATAAAGTTTTCCTGAGACCAATGTCCTAGGTGAGGGGAGTGGATACTCACAGTCCAAACAGAGGACTTGGTCAGGTGTGATTCCCAATCTCTGTTTGTCTTTGCACTAGGCTTTGTGACTTTCCCCTAAAAGGCAGACATGGGAAGACCACTGCAGTGGTCTTCCTTAAAAGGTAATCTTCCCAAAACCATMAGGAGAGATCCAAAAGAGTATCTGCTCTGCACCGTCACTAAGGCAAACTTTCAAAGGTATCAAATTTTTAGATTCTATTTGTAACTCTCTATTTGTAACTCTTGAATCTTTTAAATATGGAGTCTTGACCCCAGATTCAGCTTAGAATCCAAAATATTAAATCAGATCAATTGCAGTGGGTCCATCAAACAAACAAGATTTTTTGTTGATGTTTTAGAACTTTTTTTTTTTTTTTCTCAAAGGAACGGAGGAATGGAGGCTGCAGTCCAAGTATTATAGGCTTCCTTTAGAGGTAGCTCACCAAACTGAACCAGTTTGAGTTCCCAGTTATATGCAGATAAATGTCAAATGAGATTTGTCTTCAAATGACACCTTGTTCTTGATATCCTTGTCAAAAACCATGGAGATTGTAATCTTATTCTATAATTTTAGAAATACCTATTSTTTCTTTTCATGGTCTATTTGGTTTCTAAAAACAGTTTTTCTGAGACTCAGTTGATACTTTGAATGGTTTGAAAGAAAARCCTTTAGTACTATATGTCATAATTTCTAATTTTTACCAGATCTGTATCAGTATGATTTTCATCATTATTGTTTCTTTCTGTTTTTATTAACTAGAGAGGACAATATTACCAGCTTGTTGTTTTGCTTTCCCATAATCATGTATCTACAGCCTGCTGTGATACAAATCCCTTTTGCAAGTCTGTTGTGGTACAATACAACTCTTTCAACCACAATAAAACCCTTGCAATCAATCCATTGGTCAGATTTCAGCAGATCACTCATGATGCTTCCCAATCACTTCAGCTTCTTAGCTACATGTCTGCTTTGAGAATGTTTCTATCTATGACAATATAACAGAGCCTTTCTTTTGTTTGCTCCTTCTCTGGAGTGAACCTTCCTGACAGCAAGTAGTTTTTAGCAAAACATGGTAACTGATCTTGGTTAACCTCAGATGAGTTCTACACACAGATCATTTCCTTTCTTGCATTTTGTAGCTGAGTGAGAAATCTCATATTCCAACACTACAAATTGAGTTCTACTGAAGGTGCTAAAACTTAACCTGAAAACCTCTAGAAAATTAGACTTTAAAAAAAAAATCTGAAGTCCTATAAATGATCTGCAAATTATTTACTGAATTTCTTACTACCTCCTGATAAATATTTATGGTTATTTATGATATTGACAAACTATGCTTGCTGCTGCCAATATCCACGACTCACCCTCTCATGTGGTGTCTTCCTATGACTGGCCTGTGTTGATTTACTGTGTCAGCCCACAAAAAAAAAAAAAAAAAAAAAAAATCCATTTTTCTCATTTAGCTTCCTGTCAGACTAGGGCAGTAAATCATCTCTCTACTTGACAAGACCTGTGCCAGAACTGCCACAGGACTGTCCTCAGAGCTTAGGGTAGGTGGTACCTACCCCTTGTTATAGCAGCAAGCTGTTATATCTACTCAGTTATGTCAAGAAACAATATCTGGAATTGTAACCATATTAATCTGATCTCCCTTGGGCTGCAGTTAGAAGAAAGAACACTGCCCTGTTGTGCCAAATGTGAAGATCAGGCAAATGAGGGACAGTTTGGGCAGTCTGGTTTGTTGTAGGTACATTTACAGGTACATAAAACCAGACCTTTCATTTTGTTTGTGGAAGAATGGATTATTTTTTTAACATTTTGCTCTAACTGGTTTCTGCAGGAAGAAATAGTCTGGTCTCAGGTATATTGGAATCACTACACCAGATTCTCCAAAGACTTTAGTCTGCAATATGAGCTGAAGCTAAAGATCACTTAACTTKAATTTTGCTAGGGAATACAGATTTTATACAGTATCTGAAGAATAACATGTGAATGGAGGAAATCTTTAAGGCATTTGAGGCACTTGGGATTTTCTATCTTCCATTTTCTTAGATGAATGCAAGATTCAGGCAGAAAAAGACCCAAGAAGAATTAGTGTCACAACACTGCTTATCAGTGAGCTACTGTCAGAAGAAAGAACTCCTGAGAGAGATGTTCTTTTTCCATGACGGGACTGACCTATTTATCTCCACCTACTAGCACGGATGTTTCAGCATACCTGACATTCCTTTGCAAATCCACCTCCCTGAAGACCTAGTCTGCTTGGATCTTTATTACTAAGATTTGGGTTTTTTTTTTTTTTTTTTTTGAAAATAATGCTTGGAAATGAAACATCATTTAAAAAAAAAAAAAAAATGGCCATATCTCTTTAAAAGCCATTTCTAAGTTTATATGGCACTTTTTTTTTCCCACAATGACATGATTCAAAGACAGTGGATGCTAACATAAAAAGGGGAAGTGATTTTAGATATTTACTTACTTTTATTAAAATAAAAACTAAAGCTTCATCTGATATCAATAGATTCTCATTCCTTCAACCTAGAAAGGATCTTTAAATATTTTACTGTGGCTATAAATCCAAATATGAGCAGTGATTAAGGTCTTTCATATTAAAAGAAATTGGAAATAAGGCAGCTAATATAGCTTTTGTCCTAATCATATGGCTATGGACAATAACAGTAGTGTCATATAGACGCCAAAACCTTTGACAGACGTTTTTGATGAGCCAGTATTTTAATAAATAAGCACCTTCTTTTCTGCTTCTTGAAACAGTCTGACTTTGACCTTTCACCATTCTCTTAAAATGATGGCCAAAAAACTTTCCTATCTGGTGAGACTCTTTTAAACTATTTGTAAAGCTGCCACTGTTGCGTAACCCAGAATAAAATGCAAAGCAAAAAAGCCAGGACTCTTTCCTTTATAATATTCCTGAAAACTACAGAAATTTG
Organism: Nothoprocta perdicaria; assembly: GCF_003342845.1. Lineage (NCBI taxonomy): Eukaryota > Metazoa > Chordata > Aves > Tinamiformes > Tinamidae > Nothoprocta > Nothoprocta perdicaria. The sequence continues at coordinate 673,164 of NW_020455572.1, forward strand.
TTACGAGAGATCAGTAAAAACTGTGGTATTATGCTCCCGGCTTCCACACCTCATTTGGTGCCAGTTACAAGCATTCTGCACTCCTGTGTTTCATTTACCAAAGGCAGCATGTCAAGACTTCTTGAGTTTCAGGACTGTTGCAGTTTGAATGTGGGGCAAATTTAGTATGAGGTGCATCCCCTTGTGCTCCAGCTGATGCTCTGAGGTAAGAGGAACTGGAGGTGGCTGGACTTATCTCTTAATATGGACACCAAATGCTGCGGTAACGATAGGCCTGACTCCGGCAGCACAGCATTCAGGAACAGTCTGTTGACTGTTCACTCACCTTTAGAACAAGCAGTTGAGTTCACAAATAGCACAGTTTATTTAAATGCAACATTTATAAAGCAGGATGTCCATACAGGAAATTCTCTACTACATTGTTGGGTTCTTAACTACCTTCTGTTATGCAAATACTCACTCACCCCAGAAGATAGGAGAGGGCTTAGTCTCAAGGAGTCTCCTCAGGTGGTGTCCCAACCGAAGGGGAGGAAAGGGGTTCAGCCCATCAACCAGTCCAGAAGTTATGATGGACTCAATGGGACTACTTATTCTGTTGGTATACTAAGTTTCTGCTAATAAGAATTGTTGCTTTGTACTGTTGTACTGTATACAGTAAATTTTGATCTTTGAAGTAAGTTGTGGAGTCATGCAGGAAATCTTCTTCCACTCCTTTCCTCCTTTGTGCCACATAAAACCTACATARTCTAAGATAGACGATCATCCTGCAACAATGAACTTTTCCATTCTTTTGCAAGCAAATGCACATAAATTACAATACCTGTCTCCTCATAGCAGCTGGATCTGCAATGTGTTTGGTCTTTTTGGAGAAAGAGAAAAGTCAGAGATCTTCCAACCTCTGATTAGTGCATCTGCATGCAGATTTATAACTGTTTGCATTGATTTCTTGAGATATTCTCATTTGGTTGTGAATATCTGGTAAATCAGAACAGACTTTTGTAAATAACATCATTGGAGAGTTTGGATGGTGCTGCAACATACATTCCGAAAAAATTATCAGCTAAGTTGGAGTAGTGACATAGCAGAGTTGTGGTATAGCAGACCACTGCTATACCAGTGTCTGTGTTTGCAAAGCTTCAACTTGAAAAGTGAGATGCATACTGCTGTAATTAGATTTTTGTGATAAATTGGTAAAATGGTAAAGTTCTACTTTAACAGAAGAAAAGCACTACATAAACAATCACTCACATAAAAAAAATAATTTATTCATTCTATGATGTTCTCCTGAAGCTCATTAGATTGTAGAGCCTGGACTTTTCATCAGGTTTGCTTCAGCTGATTGTTTCTGACACGTTGTAGTTGAAATTGTAATTAGTGCTGGAGGTGATAAAGGCACTGTAACCTGCACTTAGTGATCTGTCTTACCAAAATCTGTAGGCAGCATGATTTTTCCCCATTTCTGCTGTATCCTGGCAGCTAAAGGAGTATTTAGCAATTCCATCATTTTTAATAAAGTTACATTTAATTGAATTTGACAAAAATGAGATAATTATGTATGCCTGGACAGGTGAATGTAGGAGGATCCAATTACCATGCTTGAAGGGTTATAACTTGTTTGATAAGCCATAATACCTGTAAGAAGGCAGTTCAAGGCTCTTAGCCTTAAGTTTGATTCACATTTTCACCATATTATAAAAGGCATACTGATCAGTTATTTTAGCTCAGCCAGTTGATGAGATCATTAGCTATCACAATGACATAGTGTCTCACAGGGTGCAGTTTGTGGCATCTCAAAGCTATTTGTTTATTTTTTTTTTTTAAAGCAAATCACTAGGTCCATGGGTGTAAGACTTTTGGGCAGGTGTCCTTAATGTTTGTCTCCAGGAAGGGTCTTCCATACTGTTTCTACGTGCCTGGTGGCTGTATGATGTGCCAAGAGCAAAACAAAATTACTCTATCTTCTGATATATATTCTCTTTTATCCTTCAGGCCATCATTCCAAGCACCTTTCACTACTTGTTAAATCTCTTCAGTCTGCACTCATGCCAAATTTTATAAGTCATTTTCAACTTAAAGTACAACTACCTAATGTGAATTATTTTTACATGATGTGCCCATCTCCCATCCAGTAACATGAATCTCCACAGTTAACAAATGGTATGGTCCTGGTGGCAAAATCAGCAATGGTTTAAATCAAGTTCTGTATTTATGGGAGCAAGAGTTATTCCTGTTACTGCTAAAGGTTTTGCAGTAACATTACTGTCCCAATGTGACAGTCAATACTTCCAAATATCTGTAATTATATTTGAGAGAGCATTGACATCTTAGTGTTCCTTGAGCTTATGTTTTAATGGGGACATGATTTTCATTTCTCTCTTTAGTGCCCATGATTTCACAGCTCAGCAGTATGCATATGTAATTCATCATCTGATACAGTGAATAATCTCATATAGATCATAACATGTCTGCCTATATTCTCCTTGGAAATAACATCATTTTATAAAGAATCTTCCCCAGTGATGGTGTGAATAAGAATGTTTACATTAAAAGAGGAGCTCTTTAAATTGGGCCATTAAAATTTTAAAAYAAAACCAAAAAGCCAAACATATTCTCCAACTTACGGACCTGCTCAGAATTGCCCAGTTCTTACCCACGTAACTCAGAAAGACATTATTTCCCTTTGTCCTGTTTGAAAGGTTGATAAAGCAAAGTAGAAACTTGCACTGAATCTAGATAGTCTCAGTATAGGTCTTTTCTCTAAGAAAAGAGCTGGGATTCTAGATATGCTGACATATATTTCTAGACATTTATGGGGACTTATTGTGATTTTTTTGTTTTTGTTATTGCTAAATATTCAAGTGTATTTAAGGGCAGACAAGGCACATGAAAGGCATGCAGAGTGTAAATTTGAAGAATGAAGAGCCAGGAGTTAAATTTCTCCTTTAAAATTACATTTGTGTTCACAATTTACATCTGCTGTACAAAAATATTTATTTAGAATAACCTATAAATAATTGTTCACCTTGCAAAGAAATGATTTTAAAAAAAAAAAGAGAGAGAGAGAGAGGTATTCAAAATGTCATTTAACAAGACCTTGAGCTATTTATCTGACTGGCCATGCTTTGATCAGAATTGGACTAGATGATTTCTAAAGGTCCCTATTTGCCTAAATTAATCTCTAATTCTGTAATTGTTTTACATTAGAGAAGGTTGGAGCAAAAAAAAAGTAGATATTTCTGTCTCCTAGAAACTTCTAGTAAATAAATACATATGTGAAATAAGTAATATGAGAATCTCACACTACTAGCTAAAAGAATGTTTATCATAATGTTGAAGAATCACATGGGTCTTCTATTTTATTTTGCTCAACTGCATTCTTTAGACTCTGTGCTGCTGTACTTTATCTCTTTTTGCTATCTTGTTCTATCTGATTGCCTTTCAGGCTTTCATTCAGAGGGTGACAAATCTTCTCTTCCTGATGACTTGCTTTGATGTCTGCATTCATATGTTTTGAAACAGTATAATCATTCCTGAAGTTCAAGCCCAGAGGTTTCAATCACTGTCTCACTGAAGATGCATATAGTTGACAAGACCTAAGAACTCTTCCTTCTGAGAAGAAGCGTGAGTACAAATATTTTCTTCTTGCACTATCAAGACATCCATCTGCTAAAACCAAGCCAAACCAAATCAAACCAATCAAACAAAACTATTCACAGATAACAKTTTGTGTCTCCACGCTTTTGTGAGGCTATAATCCTCCAGAGTACTCTGTGACAATTCCAGTAATTTAAACCAAGACATTTTGTTACTCTGGATATCACATAGAGAATCTCAAAGTGATATTCTGAAATAGCTCTTGCTTTTTTCTTTGACTTTTCTTCATAAGCCATTTTCCATATCCTTTGCAAATGTTATTTTTTCTTCTTCTATCATGGCCTGACTACAAAGAAACTGGACTTGATTAAGGATATCCTAAATGAAGGCTAAGACAAAGGAATGCAAGGAGAAGAAAAAATGCAATAAAAAACAGTATCTGGGTTCGCTAACCGCAGTTACACACTGCTGCAGATGCTTTATCAGGTTGGTTTACAGTCCTTAAAATCTCTGAGAATTTGTCTTAAATTTACTTTAAATCACTAATTTGATCCAGATAGCTTCCAATAGATCATCATATAAATAGCTGACATTTCCTTTTGCTTTGGAGAAGGCAATAGAAAGAAGCTTAATTTTGTGCTGAAGTCTGAGGTGCTTCTTAGCATCTGTTCTATCAAAATTCATCTTGATAGTTCTTTCTGAAGATAATCCTCCTCAGCATCATATATTCTTCCCTCCTCATCTGTATCATATACGTATACAGATACTTACTTTTCCCCTAAAAACAGATTCAGTCTGGTCTTGTCTCTCTCCTTTCTTTTTGTCTCCTCTCCTTCTTCATAAACTTTTTTTCCTTTTTTTCTTGAAAGTTCCAGGCACCTTTCTTCTCCAGATTGTYTGTTGAAAATAAAATCATGTAAGAAGATTTTGAAAAGATACTACAGAAGCTTACAGATACTGTGACTGTAAGATGATACAAGGCCATCACAGTCAATTACTATTGAATCTTAAAACTATGATGGCTATATAGCCCTGAGAACCCAAACTAGTGCTTTTACAGACTGCATGAGTAGATTAAAACTCTGCAAAAACAAGTGTTTCTCAAGGTCTTGAGGAGCACCTGATAATTCCAGACCACAATAATCAGCAGTGCCTCAAAAGTAGGAGGAGGCTTTTCTTTCTCAGGTCCAGGTGTCCAAGCAGACCTTCTTTCTAAATTTGACATCCTTTCTTTTTGTCTATGAAGCACAGGAATATAGAGTGTTTGCAACTGGTTACAGGGAAAGCAGGCAGTATCCCCCCATGTTGATGTTAACAAATTCAGCACTCTAATAACTGAAAACACACACTATGTATTTAAACTGGTAAATACCTTCCTTGGCCTCAGCATTCTGTTGCCTTTATGTGTGTAGCTGTACATTATGTGTGAACATACAGACAGCTTGCTTGCCTAGATCATCGTTCATTCTTCCCACTGAAATAAAATGTTGCTCAGATATTACGTTTATAAGTTTATATTTTGTTTTGGCTGCTCTTCGTGATATACCCTTTTAGGACTAGTAGTTAAGGCACAGAAACTATAGGAGGTCTGTGCCCCTCTGGTAACGTATCTAAACAGCATTCATGTATTTTCACAGGTCTCCCAAATACTTCAGATTACAGGTACATTCCTCTTGGTCCATTTAGACCTAAGGTGCCTAAACTAATGCTAAGTATATTAAATTTCCTTTACCCTTGAAAAACACTTTCAGAGACACTACTGAAAGATAATAATAATCCACAGTTGATTTTTCTGGCAAGTAACAGCCAAAAAAAAAAAAAAAAAAAAAAAAAAAA
>NW_020455572.1:678609-686915 GCF_003342845.1 Nothoprocta perdicaria
AAAAAAAAAAAAAAAAAAAACAGCTCACACTTGTCAGTAAAGGACAATGTGAGCTCTCCAAAAAAGTATCAAAACCTTGTGTGCTGATATCGCCTCAAGCATTTTTCTCCCTCAAGTATATGCACACAAATGCGCAAATACTGAGAGAACAGCATGATGGGAAAAGCTTTCACATTTTCACTGTGATATCAGCACAACCAGGATGGCATCTGAACTACTTGAAAAATAATTCACGCAGTATGGGAAAAAAGGAGGATTAATTGCTACAGTCTCATAGAGATTGTGGCAATACACTGGGATAGCTCATACAACTATAGTGCTGCAGTGGATGGATAGATGCCTAGGAAGGAAAGTTGGGGAATGTGAGGAGGGGCAAAAGCCCTTTATTTGACAGAGGAGTGGGAATGCATGGAGATCTGCTTGGAAACAGGTAAGAGCTGATGGGTCAGGACTAGTGGGCAAAAAAATATATGTAATGTTCATGTGTGTCTTTGCAACAGACCACTTGATCAAGAAGAAATAGGAGAGATTTTCTTCAGCTGTAGGTACTGGTATAGARGACTTTAACAATCCCAGTAACTCTGGAGGGTCATCACAAAGCAATCCAGAATATTTTTGAAGAACATCGAAGACAGCTTCTTAAGTAAGGGTCAAGGACTGGTAAGAAGAAATGTTCTGCAGGACCTTATGTTTACAAGCAAGGAGAACTGGTCAGAAAGGTGAAGTTCAGGGACAGCCATGGCTGCATTGATCACAAAATGGGAGTTGAGAATCCTGGAAGAGAGAAGAACATGCGTAAAGGATTGTAACACTAGACTTTCCACATGAAGGGACTGAAGCACCACAGGTTGTAAGCTGTTGACATGGGTGAACAAGCAGCTCATGCCTAAACTTGAACATTAAAAGAAAATATGCAGGAAGTGTTCATCCAAAAAGGAACTGGTACATTTAAAGGTACATCAGAATCAAACAAAAGACTAGGGAAAACATGGGTCCACTGTTGAATGTGACAAGGGGAACTAGTTTCAAAGAACATGTGGAAGACTGAGGAACTCAGTGCCTTTTTCAGGACATTGTTTTTATTGGTGACACGTTCCGTCAGAAATCTCAAAACCATAAGACCAGAAGGAAGATCTGGAGCAAAGGAAGGATACCATCTATCAGAGAATGATGTTAGTGAACCATTAAACATATTGGACATGTATAAGTCTATGAGACATAGCAGGATGCATCCATGAAAGATGAGGAAGCTAGGCAATATTTCAAGGCCATGTTGATTGGAAAAGGCTCCTAAGTGCTAGAAGAAAGAAAATGACACATGCCTCTTCAAAATGGCAAAGAGGATTGAGGGAATTCCAGGTAAACCTCACCTCAATCACTTTGTAGGTTATAGAACAAATTATTTAGGAAATCATTTCAAAACATACCAAGGACAAGAAAATAATACAGAGTAGTCAACGTGGACTAATGAAAGAGAAACCATACCAGACCAATCTGATCACTTTTTATGATGTAATGACTAATAGAAGAGGAAAGGACAATCAGTGTTTTTTATCTCAGTGTTAAGAAGGGCACTTCCTCCTATTACATCCTCATAGACAAGTTGATGATGTACAGGCTAGGTAAGTGGTCAAATGGCATACTGAAAACTGGCTGAACTCGTGGGGATAGTGCTATATCCAGCAGGAAGCCTAATTAAAGCGATGTCACCTAGAGGTGAAACTTGGTCCAATATTGTTTTTATCTTAACTGATGAACCGGATGAAAGAATCAAGTGCACCCTTAGCAGATGATACAAAACTGAAAGTAGCTGAAGATGATACAAAACTGAAAGTAGCTGATTCAATAAACTATTGTGCTTCTGTTCAGAGAAATCTCACCAGGCTGGAGGAGCTGTCATAAGAACCACATGAACTTCACCAAAGAAAAGTGCAATGTCCTACATTTGAGAAAGCATAACTTTGTGCATAGTAGGGACTGTAGGGACTGACAGAGCAAAGAAGCTTTCCAAAGGAGCTAGGAGTCCTGATGGACAAGAAGCAGGACATTGATCTAATACCCTTGGCTGTACTAGGAAAACCACTGCCAACAGGTCAAGAGAGGTGATATTTCCCCTCAATTCTTGTGAAGTTACAACTGGAGCAGAAAGCTGCAAAGATGATTATGGTTCTGGAGCATCTGTCATGTGACAATATGTGACATCTGTCAATAAGAGAAAAAGAACAAAGAGGATCAGAATGGAGTGGGGCAGGGCAGAGTGAAGGGATGAGGAAAACAGAATTTGGACAAATGTTTAGTGAGTTTTCACAGTAATCTATTCTAGAAATCAGTTTTCAATCTGTAATTCTTTATAATTTTTTTTTTTTTTATCATCAATGACATTCTATCTTTTCTCCACTGGATCTCATTGGTCATACTCCAGTACGTCATAGAAGTCAAAAACAGTTCCCTATTACCATAGTAGTATAGACACACCTGAAAGGTTTCTGAGTTACCAAAGAAAAAAAGTTTTTAGGGAGAAGTAGAGAGAATGAACACTTTTTTCCCAGGTGAGATACGAAGACAAGCTCAGAGCTGCAAAAGGCAAAAAGAACTTGTTCTTTTTCTGCCAAGTGAACCTTATCTACAGCTAGGCATCTGCATAGCAGAATATCCTTTCTGTGGGAGCTTTGACACTTCAAAAAATTCATATGCTGTCTTACTCCTCATAAATACATCGTGTGGATAAGCCCTGAGGTTATTTTAACAAAGCCTGAGTAAATTGTCTGTTTAGAAAAAGGCCTAAAGCTTCCAAATGAAAGACCAGATTTTTCAAGCTGCTCATTTCTAAACAACAAATGCTGAGTTTTCCAAATCTAGACAATGAGAATTTCAAAGGTTCCTGTAACTTTTTGTTCTATTGGCAGTTTCTGATCTCATCTAATACATATTACTTTTAACAAATATATACCTTTATATTGCCTATTTGCTATCTTTTTTTGCAAAAGTTTAAAGCAAGATGAAAATATTAAAAATCAACATTACTAATCATATTTGGGATAAATGTTTTTATCTTTAGAAGAAGTGAGACACAAATGTTCTCAAACACAAGCACAGCTTCGCCTGTGGCATCTGTAACCCGAAATATTACAGATATTGTATTTTCTGATGTAGAAGATAAATCTCTAGCTCATATTGGGTATGAATAAGAGAGAATTTCCTGATCATTATTTTTTCCTTATGTTTGCTCAAGTTTTTGCCATAAGCTGATCTGCAGAAGAAATCATCAGAAGACTTCTTGGAAATTTAAGTTACTGCAATTATTCATACTTTAGTATTAAACAGATCTAAAGAGTGGAAAGCTGAATATAGAATCCTTGGAAGAAAAGAATTAGAAATTGTCACTAATGAAAGGAACTAATGAATATTTTTGCTGAAGACGTAATGTTAAAGCCCACGTATCAAGGGAAAATTTATTCAACAAAGTGTGCAGGCAATCTAAGCCACTGTTGTCCCAACTAGTCAAAAGTTYACCCCATTCATTAACAGTTCTCCCAGCCAGAAAATCTTATTGCCTTTGTGTGATGAGTGGATGTCTGTCTTATGCTTTCTTACTGCTTCAGTACAAGAATCCAAAGTTCTTGTATTGCACTTCTAAGCCTTAGTGCATAGTCTGACTTACGGTTCAACTGCATGCTACTTGAAAATTTAAATAAATATGTGACTGGACATTAACTAATTCAATAATGAATTCTAAAATATATGCCTTAATTAAATTTGAGCTCCAAGCCTTAAAAGACATGCTGTCTTGTAAATAAAAAGGTGTTACAGTATACACACACACAAACACACACACACACACACACACAGAAAAATGGATTGGGGAATTCAATTATGCCATGATAAGTAATATTTCTAGTAGTAAAAGTGACCAATCCATTTCTAGATAGGACTGTTTCTGTTTCTGACACAGCTACTGCACACTGACAATTTCATTTTAATAAAGCAGTGTTTATTGTCAATATGTTATGACAGAACTCTGACTACATCAAGACATAGGAAAAAAATATATTCAAATCAGGCATTTGTCTAATCTCCAAATTATGTTAATCTCGCCTAATATAATCTAGGGAAAATGACAATGTACATATTTTAAGTGATATGAAARTTTTCAAGTTAATTCTTTTTTTGTGTTTGAGGAATTAAAAAGAACTTCAGAAATTACACTGATATGTATAAGTGTGTTCTTCAGCATTATGTACTGCACTTTGGAAATGTGGTAGTGATTACTGTGTGGCTATCTCCATACAGATTTTCTTTACCATGATGGATAATCATTAAAGTCACAAGAACTGGATCAGAGTAAAGAAAAACAGAATATCAGAACATTTGTAGTTCAAGTATTTCTAGTATGTACATGTATACCTGCATGTAGCAGGTAACCAACACTGGTGATGTATTAGCAGTTTATATGGTCTGGAATATTATATCCATTGTATCTTCTTCATTGCTGAAGATACAGGCAAAAAGACTATAATAAATGTTAATCCTAAAACAAATCCTTTGTTTTCCAAATTACACCAGTCCATCCTAGGCATCTGTTTCTTAATTAAAAAAAAAAAAAAAAAAGTTAGTATTTGTGAAGTATTTGTGATAGTGAAAAGGAATAATTCTCTACAGCAGCATACTTTTCCCTGTTAACAGCATGATCCTCATTTATGACCTTTATCATCACAGAATAATAAGGTTTAAGTGGAACTAGTAAGATCATCTACTCTATCTCTTTGTGAAAGGACAGCTAAGAATTACAAACTAAATTCCTTAGACTTGCCCAATTTACTCCTAGGAAAACTCCATCATCTGATATCATCATATCATGATATGATATCATCTATATCATTCTTAAAACCATTTATTCTATTTTTTTTTAACCTACGTACAATTAAGAAACCTTTTCTTATGTCTTATCTTTTTTTTTCTTTTTTTTTTTTTGGTTGTTGTTTCTTTCTATAGCCAGTGTTTGCTATCCTATAGTTTACTGGAATAGAAGACAGACTTCATTTCCCTCTAATGCAACCTGTTCTGTAAGTAAAATATTTTGTTTCCGATATCATTTTGACTGATTGCAAAATAYTAAGCTTTCCCTTCTGCTTCTCACTTGATGTACATCACTGCTTTCCCTCAGATTCTTCCATGCAGTTCCTAAGTTTCTTGGAGAACAATGCCTGAAACTGCATGCTACAGTTTGAATGCAGGGATTCTTTTACTAGTTATACTAGCTCTTTCTATTTCCTTGTATCACCACAGCATATGCCATCTTTCTGTGGACAAGATATGCTTGTTTTATGCTAGGTTTGTCTATACAGGAATACTTGCTGCTCAGTGTCTTAATGTGACTAAGATTTGCTGAGTAAAATACCAAATAGGGAGTCTTGTTAGCTTTTGTTTGTTTGATTGTTTGTTTGTTTTGTGAGATGTGAAGAAATATTTAAAAGCCAAAGATTTTATATTCCACCTCCCACTTTATTAGAGTTCTAATGAAAGTATTAAGCATTTCCATTGTTTGTCAGACCACTCAGTTCACAGCTGTATCTAGAAGCAGCTAACTATTATTTCTGCAATTAACACTACTAAAAGCAGAACCAGTCTTTGCTTAATACAGGCACTGTTATTTGGATTATGCCAGAATTTGAGTGAAGTTACCCTAGAGTCTAAAATAGATTATAATAAAAATCACTTCCTTAAAAAGGTAACTAAAGATACAGAATATTTTAATATTCTACTTTGCTCAGTAAATGTTTAAGATACTGCTTTAGCTGAAGTGGTTTTTACAGTCTTTATTAATAATAATATTTTTGTAGTTAAACAACTTGTAATAAAGCAACTTAGTTGCCCTTTTTTGATCCAGCAGCTATGGTCAGACACCCATAACTCCAGAATACGCACGATAGGGCAACTCCACAATGTTGTCCTCAGGCTGTATGCTTGGTGGAACACCATCTGATAAGCATGTTTTAATGCTAGTGTTGAATAGATAAAAAACTTTTCTTTCCTATGTCATCACCTTTCAGTAGCTTGTTTGAAAAGATAAATGGTGAAAAATAGGGGGGAATATGTGTGCTTGTGTCTCCTTTGTCTCCTATAAAAAAAAAAAAAAAAAAAAAAAGAAAAGTCCGAAAAGCTCTCACCAAGTGCTCTGAAAGATAAATATCACATTTCATGTGCACACACACACACACACACACATACACACACACACAGTGTTATCAACTATCTATGATAGTCTACCTTAAAAATATGATAAGATACAGAGAATAAAATTCCACAGGGACAGCTATTTGAAAAGCTTTTTGAGTGAGACTCAGACTCTATGGGATTATCTTCACTTAACTTTTGGTAACAGTACTGAGTTCATTACTTTGATTGGGGTCAAGTACACAGGATTAAAGCAGAATCAGAGGACTTGAAAGAATCATTACTTCTGTTAGAAATAGAAAAGAGGGCCACCCTAGCCTTCACAGTTAACAGAAGGCCAGCTTTAAGCATCTTTTCAAGCAGCAATAGACCACTTACAATTTATTTCTACTATACATAGAAACATTCCGATCAAAATTAGAAGCTGATCAATCATTCAAGTACAAAAGTGCAGTAAAATAAGAAATACATTTGGTTGAAAAGCTATTTAAATTATCAAAACCTGTAAACTTTTGAAGAAAAAGGAGATAAAATTGGTAACTGGCCATGTATAAGAATGCTTTTGGTCAGCCTATTGGTCTGAGTCCTGTGTCTGAAAACTGCACTCTGTCTCTTTATTAAACTCCATCCTTAACTATCTTCTGTATGAGCGCRCATGTCTAAGTGAAGGTGTGTGTATGCATGTGTCTGTTCTGCTAGAAAACCTCAAGTTGAATTAGACATTAAGTAATAGGTGACCAGCATTTGTAAAGATCCCAAGTTGGAGGTGGAAACTGGATACAGCACCCAGGATTTGGTTCAGGACTCTGTGACACAGAGCGTGCCACTGTACCAGAGATCTCTGATTTTAAGTGTGCCTGTTTGCTGACTGCATGTGTGTGCTAGCTAACTGCAAACTGGACTGGCCAAAACATAGCAGGAAATCAGCATCTGGAAAAACACAGAGGCTTAAAGAGGCCTTAGAGATTGGTAATGGAAGATTGGGCAGTCTTAAAGTGTAATCCTGAGTTGGAGAACAGTGGATATATGTCTGTAAATCAAGACAGTGAGGCTGTGAACATCATTCTGTAGTAAACCTCATCCTGAACCTCCAAAAGTAGAGRAACAGGATGGGACAATCTGCATCGTTCATGTTCATATGCTCTGTGTTTTTATATGAGGTCTTTCTGATATATGTTGCTCTGTACTTTGTATTCCTGTGTGTAGATGTGTGTTTTGTGAGTGTTCACATCTCCAGAATTTGCATTTAGCCCTGCTGCAGGCCAAATCATTCCACCTTTCTAGCTCATCCTCGTAGGTGACGGCTTTGGAGCGGAGGCTCGCGCCGTGAGACCTACCCGAGAGCAGCTAAACCGGCGGCCCCAAGCCGMGTAGTGCAGCGCACGCACCCGAGCAGGGCGAGCGAGGCACCCCCAGCCCCAGGCGGCCCAGGCGCAGCGGCGGCGGAGTCGGCAGGGTAAGGCGGCCCGAGCCCCCGCCTACAAGAGCCGCCCCGAGCGCGGCGAACAGAGCGGGCAAACAGCGTGGCGCTGCAGTTTGCGCGGCAGTTCGGGCAGGCAGGGCGGGCAGGTAGGGCGGGCAGCGAGCAGTTTCTCGGCGCACCCACCATGGTAATCACCCGCCGGAGGGCTCCGTTAGCACCTGCTAAGAAGGAKATAGGCACCCAGACTGAGCGGCTGCTCCAGCATGCAGCCGTCCAGGTGTCGGGCTGCAAGGAGTGCTGCAGCCTGGCGCTTCCGATGGACGRCCTGGGGGAGCGCACCTGTGTGCGGTGCGAGCAGGTGGAGGACCTGCTCCACATGGTAGCTAAGCTAAAAGACGAGGTGGAAAATTTAAGGAAAATCTCTAGGTCAGAGAGGGAGAAGCGGGGGCAGGCACCAGGGAGGGCTCAGCAGCAGCGACAGGTTGGTACAGGCTCCAACTCCAGCACAAGGCACAAAGATGGTAAAGAGCCGAGGAATGCATGGACAAAAGTCCAGGGTCGAGGTGGCAAGGTGAAACCTCCTCCCACCCTACCCTATAGGGTCCCCCTGGCAAACAGGTATGAGGCCCTGAAGGAGGTAGGGCAGTCGGTGGAGGGTGAGGGGGTGGCTCCCTCCCCTCCAGAGGAGGTGCTGCAGTCGGAAAGGCCA
>NW_020455573.1:0-2285 GCF_003342845.1 Nothoprocta perdicaria
GACCCCGAGGGCGGCAGCTGCCTGCAGGGGGGCACCCGCCTGCCCTGGCACGAGAAGACGCCGGCGCTGACGCGGGTTGGGGACRTCAAGTGCAACGACGAGACGAGCTGCCCCGAGGGCAACACGTGCTGCCAGCTGAGCTCGGGMAAATGGGGCTGCTGCCCCCTGGAGCAGGTCCGGGGGGTCCTGCCAGCCGGGGGTGTTGGGGTGCAGCCTGGCTGAGTGAGGGCACAAGGCAGGGAGGTGACCGGACCCTTTGGGGACAGGCAGGGGACACCCCTCTGCCCGGCTTATCCCTGCCTGTCCCCAGGCTGTGTGCTGCTCTGACGGCATCCACTRCTGCCCCTCGGGCTTCTCCTGCGACCTGGCACACGGCACCTGCTCCCAGGGGCAGCCGGCAGCGCTGCCAGGGCCTGCAGGGCCCCGGGTGCCCGCGGTGCCCATCGGCAGCCGGGCCGTGAGGTGCAACGCGACGGCGAGCTGCGCCGACGGGCAGACCTGCTGCCGGAGCCGCAGCGGCGACTGGGCCTGCTGCCAGCTGCCCAGCGTGAGCGGGGGCAGAGCGGGCGGCGCGGCACCGCGGGGATACCCCGCGGGCGCCGCTGAGCGCTCTCTGCCCCCGCAGGCCGTGTGCTGCAGGGACCACGAGCACTGCTGCCCCTGGGGCTACACGTGCAACGTGGCGGCGCAGAGCTGCGAGAAGCAGCGGCCGCGCGCGCCCGCCCTGCCGGCCGCCCGCTCCATGCCCGCTGCCGCCCGGCCCTGCGGCGCCGCGCGCTCCTGCGGCCGCGGGCAGAAGCGCTGYGCCGGCCCCCGCGGCTCCTGCGGCTGCTGCCCCTTTGCAGAGGTGGGTGATGCCAGGGGGGTGCAGGGGGGCTCTCCCCATCCCTGTCCTCACGGCTGCCACCCGTTCTGCTCTCCACAGGGCTCCTGCTGCTCCGACGGGCGTCACTGCTGCCCCCCCGGCTCCCTCTGCGCCCTGGGCTCCTGCCGCCAGCTCCAGCCCCTGCGCTGGGACATGGCAGCRGCCGCCCCCGCCCACGGGCTGCTCTGACCACCCGGACCTGCGGGCTGCGACGGCCTCGAGCCCAGGGCGGCCGGGCCCCCGGGGCCGTCCCGTCCCCGTCCCCCTCGCGTGGGTGCCGCTGTGCCAATAAAACGTTTCCAGGGAAATGCCAGTGCCCCGCACCCTGCCCGCCGCGGAGGGGACGCCAGGGCACGGTGAGGGGCACGGCGCAAGCACGCGAGGCCACGTTGCGTTGACGGGTTTTATATATTAATACCATTCTAACGAACAAGCAGGAACGGGAGGGGCGCGGGGCTGGGGGCCCGCGTGCCCCCCGCGCCCGGCTGCATGCACAGCCCCGGCCTTCCCTTCTTCTTCCCTCGCCGCGTATAAAACGTTTAGAAACGGGGTTAAAATCCAGAGCAGGGCGAGGGCCGCGGCGGGAGCGGAGCGGGGGCCGCCCGCGGGTCCTGCTCCTAGGCCAGCTTGGAGGCGCCGCTGGCGCGGGGGGCAGTGCCAGCCCCCCCGGCCCTGCAGGGACAGAAGCAGGGACGGGCCTCAGTGCCCCACTGTGGGTGACACAAGTGGCCATGGGGGGGCATGCAGTGATCACCCACCATGGGGGCCCCAAACGCCACCCTCCGTCCACCCGCGTGCACATCCATCAGGGTCACGGCAACGCAGACATGACAGCAAAGGGAGTGGGCGCAGGGTGGCCCCGGCCCGGTGCCCTGCGGCACCCCGGGCAGGAAGGCACTTGGGGGACAGGGCAGCAGGCGCCCGTGCAGCAGGGCCTGGGGCTGGGGACACCCGGCAGGTCCCCGGGCCACTACTGGGGAGGGGATACTGGTCTCGACCCCCAGCAAGGGGGCAGTGCCTAGAGCCTGGGCACGGCCGGGGTCGTTGGGCGCCAGGGGCCATGGGGCCGGGCAGGAGGAGGGCTCCGGGTGGCCTCCCCCACCATGTCCTCACCGCCACCCGCGGGCCCTGCGCACCCTGCGTGGGCAGCACCCCCAGCAGAGGGMCCGGCCGCCGCGGGGCGGGGGCAGCGCAGGGGACGGGCGCGGCAGGGGCACGGGGACGGGGCGCCGCTTACTTCACGTTGAAGACCATGAGCGGCCGCTCCTCCCGCTTCTGCCAGGGGCTTTTGCGGTCGCCGGGCTCGTCGCCGGGCTCGGTCATGTCGTCCTCGGGGCTGGTCATGGAGTCCCGGCGGGGCTCGCTGGCGCTGCTGCGGGAGCTGTCGCCGCGCGGGCGCCCGCGCCGCGGCCCCGCGCCC
>NW_020455573.1:2541-8149 GCF_003342845.1 Nothoprocta perdicaria
GCTCCTCCTTGGGCCGCCGCCGCGGCTTGGCGTCGCCGGCGCCGTCGGGGCCGCCGTGGCTCCTGTCCCCGCCCTGCAGGTCGATGTAGGAGTGGCGCACCTGCGAGGAGCGCCCGTCGAGGGACACGAACCAGGCGCGCGGGTGCGGCTTGACGCCCAGCTCCAGCAGCTTCTTCTCGGTGAGCGCCTGCAGCTCGCCGTTGAGCTGCGCCATGGTGGACTCGTTGAAGAGCACGGGGATGGTGACGGAGCCGCTGACCGAGGCGCCGTGCGGGCCCCAGCCGGCCCCCTCGCCCTCCTCGCCCGCGCCGAACGCCTGCGGTGCCAGCGGGAAGGCCGGCGGCAGCAGTGGCCGCTGCGGCTCGGGCGCCCCGAAGACGGGCGCCGCGTTGGGCCCCGGCGGGCCCTCCAGCTCGGGCGGCCCCTCGGGCGGCCCCGCGCCGGCCGGCGCCTCACCCGCGCCGTAGTCGGCCGCCAGGCGCATGTAGTGCGCCGGGATGACCAGGGTGGGCATGACGTTCCTGTAGACGTCCTCCTTGACGTGGTCGATGGCGCCGCAGAAGATGAGCTGCCCGGGCTGGCTCAGCGATGTGGGCCGCGCCAGCTGCTCCACCGACTGCGAGAGCAGGAACTCGGCCGCCTTGGGCTCCCCTTTGGGCCCCCCGTAGTGCTCGAAGGGGGGAGGCAGCGGCGGCGGCGAGGGCGGCTCCTGCGCGTAGGAGCCCTCGGGCCGCGGGTGCTTGCGGGCGGCCGCGCCGCGCTCCTCCACRCGCTGGTGCGGGTAGCTCCGCTTGTAGTCGTCCAGCAAGGGCGGCTCGCCCGGCCCTGGGCCGTCCACGGAGCGCGTGGCCTTGAGGCCRAAGGGCTCGCCCGGGCGCCCGTAGTCCTCCTTGGGGGCGCCGCCGCGGTGGCTCAGGGTGTCCGTGGGCGTCTTGGGGACGCCGCGCATCTTGGGCGCTGACACCTGCTTGAAGAACTCGTCGCGGGAGCTCTCGAACTCGCGCGAGGCCGAGAAGGCCGACTTGAGCATGGGCGTGTGCACGTCCGTGTCGCCGCCGGACGACGCCGTCTCCAGGTGGCTGCTGCAGATGAGGTTGATCTGCGACATGGACGTGGCCTGGTCCTTCTTGGAGGCGTCCAGGGTGCCTGAGACCTGCAGCTTGCGGTGCTGCTGCCGGGGCTTCAGACACCTCCTCCTGGAGAGGAAGGAGGACAAGGCAGTGTCACCGCGGGATGGTGCCACCTCCAGCACGGCCCTGTGACCTCTGCAAGCCCTGAGACTCGGTGGCACTGGGATGGGTGCCAGGGGCGTGCCAGGAGGGCAGCAGCACCCATAGTTGGTGACAGGATCACCAGGGTGTATCAGGAGGGCAATAGCACCTATAGCCAGCAATAGGGTGCCCCGGGGAGGGCCAAGTGCACAATGTCCCTTACAGGCATCAATAGGGTGCCCAGGGGGTGCCAGGTGGGCAATGTCCCCTATATCCAGCAACAGGGTGCCCAGGGGGTGCCAAGTGCACAATGTCCCGTATAGGTAGCAATAGGGTGTCCGGGGGGTGCCAGGTGGGCAGGGAGGGTGCTCACCTGCAGTAGTAGATGAGCAGGCAGAGCAGGATGAGGACGAGCAGGGCCAGGGCGCCCAGGATGGTGAGCAGGAAGATGGTGTGGTACGTGGTGATGTCCTTCATGCCCGCAGCCATCGCCACCAGCCCTGCCGTGGGGGTGCCGCGTGAGACCCAGTGCCTGTCCCCTGCCCCTGTCCCCTCGGGGTGCCCAGGCCAGGGGACAGAGATGCAGGAGGGCAGCAGGCCCGGGGTGCCCTGGGGCAGCCCTACCTGTGTTGGCAGAGGGCAGAGCCGCTGCCCAGTAGCCCAGCTGGGGGGAGACGAAGGTCCAGTAGAGCTGCCGCCCCTCCTTGCGGATCAAGCCCGTCCCGTTGCGGACCCACAAGCCTGCAGAGGGGCAGCCGCCGTCACCGTGGCCTCCTCCGGGCTGCGACCGCCGCCAAAGCCGCTCCCGCGCGGGGCACGGGCACACGGGCGCGTCCCGCCGAGGGCCCGCTCACCGCTCTTGCCGTCGAAGCGCCACGCCGGCACGCTGGTGGCCACCATGGCGCCGCTGTCGGGGGGCAGCGGGATGGAGAGGTGGACGGGGCCCGAGAGCTGCACCTCGGTGCCGTTGCCCGTGAAGAGGTGCACACTGACGGCGGCGACGGGCGCCAGCTCCAGCCACGAGGCGTTGGCTGCGGGGAGCAAGCGGGTGAGCRCGCCGGCGCGTGCCCAGCGCCCGCGGGGCCCTGCCCGCCGCCGCGTACCGCTGCCGTTGCGCTCGGCGCCCAGGAAGCAGGGGAAGGCGCGCAGGTCGGCGTCGGCCGTGGCGGCCGTCAGCGAGGCGGCGAGCTGGCTGTACGTGGAGCTGCGGGGCAGGCGCGCCGCCTTGCGCTGGAACTGCACCCAGGGCTGCCCGCGGGCTCCTGCGGGCGAGAGCGCGGGGCCGCCCGCGCCGCCCCGCCGGCCCCGGCCACTCACCTGGGGAGCCCAGCAGGATCTGCACCAGGTCCTCGTAGAGGATGAGGGTGGCCGGGCGCTCGGGGAGCAGGTAGAGGCTGACGGAGGCGTAAACTGCGGAGCGGGGGACACGGAGACATGCGGTGCAACCCCTCGCGTCCCCCCCGCCCGGTGTCCCAGCCCTGTTTCCAGCAGGGACATGGAGGAGCAAGAGGAGGCGGAATGGGGCCTGATGGGCATGGGGCACCTGCAGCCGCTTCAAGCAGGGGCCTGGGTGCACTGGGGGGACAGCAGGAGGTGGGGGGTGTCCCCCCGCCCAGCTTCAGCTTCCCGCAGCAGTGCCCAAAATAGCCCCAAATAGCRTTTGGGGAGGGGATAAAGCAGAGTCGCAACTGCAGGCGGGGATGGGGATGGCGACACGGGGCTGGCAGGGCCTGGGACACCCCATGTGCCACCCAAACCTTGTGCGCCCGCCTGTCTCCAGCGCTGCCTCGCTCCTGCGCGGCCCTCGGTGGCAGTGCCAGTGCCCGCAGCAAGGTCGCCCACATCGACCCCGTCCCTCCCGCCGTCGCGCGGGCCCAAGGGCTGGCGCCGAGCCCAGGGTGCCCCCCCGTCCCCCGTGGGGCTGGGGAGGGCTGAAGGGCCAAGCGCTGGCACTGGGACAGGGCTCTGCCCGCCCCGTCCCCAGTGCCATGTCAGCCCCCCCGCCCCGCTCCCCCCAAGAACAGGTGGCTCCCCCCTAAATCGGCCTCAAGGCAGCACCCAGACACCCGCTCTGTAACAGGTCACCCCGAAAGGCCCTCGCACCCCCCGGAAAAGGGCTCAGGGGACCTCAGGGAATCAGGACCCCCACGATGGGATGGAGACCCACCTAAGGGACTGAGGACCCCAGGAAGGCTTGGAGACTCCAGAAGGGTTCCAAGGCCCCCCCGGAAAGGACTGTGGCCCCTCCGCAAGAGCAATAAATGAACTGGGGTCCCCGGTGTCCCCGATCCCATAGAGAAATAGGGGTCCCATGAAGGCTCAGAGCCCCAGCGAGGACTCAGGACCCCCCGCTCAGGAAGAGCTTAGGGCCCCGGCAGGGCACCGGGGACACCCATAAGGAGCCCCCCAGGACAGGCCAGCACGGGGGGCGCGGGTGACTCACGCGGCAGCTTGGTGACGCGCCAGGGCACGGAGGCGGTGACGTAGCCGCGGCGGGCGGCCGTGACGAGCACCCAGGTGCCCAGGCGGTAGGTGACGGGCACGACGCCGGCGCCCTCATGGTCGGTGGTGCCGGTGGCCAGGGAGCTGCGGTTGCCAAAGACCTCGAGGGTGGCCTGGGCCAGCGGGGCCAGCGCGCCGCTCTCGTACACCTGCACCTTGAGCAGCACCTCTGCGGGAGCGGGGACACGGCGTCGGCACCGGCACCGGCACCGGCACCGCTGCGCAGTGCCCGGCCTGGCTGCGGGGACACGGCACCGCACCGCGCGCCCGCCGCGGGGACACGGGCACACAGCGCGGCCAACACCTTGCGATGGTGCCAGCATCCCGGGGCACGGTGGGTGTCATCCCAGCAGCATGATGGCCATCGTCCCAGTGGGACTGTTGGCACCATCCCGGCAGGATGCTTGGCACCAGCCCACAGGTCATGGGCACCGTCCCRGGGTGGGGGACATCGTCCCGGGGGRATGGTGGGTGTGATCCCAGCAGGACGATGAGCATTGTCCCAGTGGGATCCCTGCCATCATGCCGGCGGGATGTGTGGCACCAGCCCACAGATCCTGGGCACCGTCCCAGCAGGTCGCSGGCACCAGCTCGGAGGGGTGTCGGCACCACCCAGCCGGACACAGGTGCCATCCCAGTGGGATCCCCCCCAGCAGGGTGACAGGCACCTTCCCTGGGGGAAGGGGATATTGCACCCTGACACCCACGATGACGGCAGCACCCACTGGGGAAGCAGCCCTGGAGAGRACACTGGTGTCCCCCCCACGCCGCGAATTTGGGGGTGTCCCCCTGCTCCCACGTGTGGCAGTGTCAGGCGGGTGGTGGGGCCACGTGCTGGCAGGGGGGTGAGGAGCAGGGCCCGGCGCGGCGGCCCCCCCTCCCCGCGCGCGGCCCGCGCGGAGCCGCAGCCCTTGGCAGCCGGCCCGGCGGCTCCGGCGCCGTCGCCCAGGCAACGACCTGGATCATCCCGCCGGGCCCGCGGGCGCCTTCGGGCCCCCCCGGCCGCGTCCTGCCCCCCGGGGMGGCATCGGGGCGCAGGGCTCCCCCAACCTGGCACCCAGCCCTGGATGACTGGGCCCTGCCCCAGCACCCCGGCTGGCAGTGCCCACCCACAGCAACGGGACACCCCAAAACCACCTTCCCCCCAAATCAGTGCAGGGTCCCCCCCCAGCCCAGATGTTGGAATCCAGGAATCTCCCGCAGCTGCTGGGGAGGGTCCCTCTTGGGAGGGGGGCTGCCCGGGCCCCCCCACATTCCCGGAACAGCCGGCACCGGGTGGGAATGTCCCACGGCCACGGCGTGCCGGGCGCCCGCAGCTGCCGGGGGGACAGCTGGCACCGCCTGCCGTCCCCCTCGCCCCGGCCACCCCGTGTCCCCAGGGAGGCAGCGCGGCGCGGTGGGGACAGCACCACAAGTGCCATGCCAGGCAGCGGCAGCTCCAAGGGCACCGGACACGCAGCTGGCGGCAGCCCCTGGCACCTCATTGCCGCCCCATTGCCCTGAGCGGGGTCCCCCGCTGTGCCCACGGCCACGGCTGGCACAGGGGGCACAACCGCAGGTGGCTCCAAGCAAAGAAGCTCGGGGGTTAGGGGTGCCCGGACCCACACCGGCGGCGGCGCCTTCGCGGGTGTCACCGGGCACATGGGTGGCAGCCCCTGCCAGGGGTGGCAACAGGAGCGGGTGGAGGTGGCGGCTGCAGGCAGGACCCTGCCCAGGACCCCCGGCACTGCCCAGCACCCCCACCCAGAYGCCTCCCCATGCCCTGGGCATTGGGGTCCCCACAGGGTCCTGGAGCCCCCACCCGAGCCCACTGAAGGGACAGGGAAAGGGGGTGCCCGGTCTGTCCAGGGTGTGTGTGAGTGGGGGGGGAACCGGGGACAGACCGGGGGTCACAG
>NW_020455573.1:9711-17591 GCF_003342845.1 Nothoprocta perdicaria
GAGCCCCGCACCAAGCCCTGTGCTCCAGTCCTGAGCCGCACAACGAGCCCCGCACCCCAGCCCTGAGCCCCACACCCCAGCCCTGAGCACCACACTGAGCCCGGCATCCACAACCCGGCTCTGAACCCAGCACTGTGTCCCGCATCCCAGCCCTGATCCTGTCACCAAGCCCAGCCCTGAGCCCCACACCAAGCCCTGCACCCGCACCCTGGCTCTGAACCCGGCACTGAGCTCCACATCCCAGCCCTGAGCCCCACACCCTGGCCCCAAGCCCTGTTCCGAGCCCTGCACCAAGCCCGGCACCCACTCTGGCATCCTGGCCCTGAGCCCCACACCCACATTCCAGCTGTGATTCCAGCACCAAACACGGCAACAGCACCCAAATCCTAACCATGATCCTAACACCCACATCCCAGCACCGAGCCCGGCCTCAGCCCTGAGGCTGCCACTGGCACCCTCATCCCAGCACTGAGACCGGTACCGGCACCAGCATCCTGGCCCTGACCTTGGTACCAGCATCCCAACCCCAAGTGCAGAACTGAGGCTGGCACCATCCCCTGCATCCCAGTGCTGAGTCTGGCACCAAACCTGGCACCAGCACTGTGCTATGGGCCCCCCAGTACTGGCTCCCTGGCACTGGGGCATCCCTGCCCCTTCATCCCAGCCCCGACCTCGGCACCGAGCCCAGCACCAGCATCCTGGTTCTGGCACCCCGGTCTGGATSGCTCTGCACCAAAACCCAGGCACAACCCCCAGCACTGGCATCCCAGCCCTGTCCCCCACATCCAGCCCACTACCTGCACCTCGGCACCAACAGGCCACTGGTCCTCAGCACCAGCACCTGGGCCTGAGCCCCGCAGCAGCACTCAGGCAGCAGCACCCAGGACCCGCATCCTGGCCCCCAGCACCCTGGCAGCAGCATCCAGGGAGCSCTGGGGCACCTTGGTGCTGAGCCTGGCTTGTCGCCCCTGGCACATCCTCCCCCAGCACCTTGTGCCAGCCCAGTCTCTGCACCAGCTCCCTGACCCCCCTGGAGCCCCACCTGCCCCCATGCTGCCCCCCCCATGCCACAGCCCTTGTTGTCCCCCAGCACCCATGGGGACCTGGCACCCTGGGGCCTGGCTGGGCACCCCTGGGGCTGACAGGCAGTGGGGTCTCACCCATCGAGGGACCCTGTTGCCCCTGATGGATGTCACATCTCCTCCAGGAGCCCCCATGGGTGCCCGTCCCCATGTCACACAGCAGGGAAGCACCACGGTGCCAGGCAGGGTTTATTCTCTGGGAGGTGGCAGTGGGGTAGCGGGTCCCATGGTGCCAATCTGGATGCCCCATAAGCACCCAAGTACATCGSGGTTGGGAGCGGGATGTCAGGTAGTGCAGCCAGAGCAGGGCCACAGTGTCCCCTGCCCCTTGGTGGCACTGCGTTGCAGTGGGGCTGGCTGGGGGGACACACATGCCCCCAGCTAGCCCTGGGCATCGCCGGGCTCCTGGGCCTGGTCTGGCGTCAGCTCCTGCTTGTCGTCCTCTGTGGGTGGCCGCGTCCTCTTGAAAAAGCCCATCTGGAGGAGGGAGCTGGTGACATCCTGGCCACAGGGGACAGGCGRCAGGGTGCCGGCAGCGCCCGCTCACCTTCCACATGACGAAGATGAAGACAGCGAGGAGCAGGAGCCCGGCCAGGGCGCCCAGCACCACCCACCACACGGGCACCTGCTTCTCGGTGCTGAGGCTCAYGTGCACGGCCAGCGTGGTGGCCTGCGTGGGGACATTGCAGGCGACCCCGTCACCCGGGGGTGCCCCAGCAGCCCAGTCACCTGGGGGTACCCCCAGCAGCCATACTGCCTGGACCCCAATGCAGTGCTACAGGGGGTGCCCAGCTCTGCCACCCASAGGGTGCCCCGGCGCCAGCCCTACCGTGGCCTCTCCGCTGGGCAGCGCGCGGGGCTGGACGCGGTAGGGCATGGCCAAGACGCGGAACGAGGCATGGGACTGGAGGAGCAGCTGCTTCTGCAGGAGCTCGGGCTGGGCGCGGGGACAAGCACAGGCGTGAGCGGAGCTGGCAGCCGGCGTCCCCACGGGTGCAGTCGGGCACTGCAGGCGCCAGCTCTGCCTCCGCCTCAAGGCCTTGGCCCCTCGGGCAYATGGTGCCAGGAACCACCTGCGGGCTGCTGCTGTGGTGGCCCTGGGCTTGGTGCGACCCTTGGGAGCAACCTCCACACGGGCACCAGGCAGGCACGCGCTCCATGTGGTCCCACTTCATGGGGACACTGCGGGTGACGCCTCCGGCCCTGGTAGGCGCAGTACCTGGTAGAGGGTGTCCATCCAGAGCAGGGCATGGACACTCACGAGCGCCCGCTGCCCCTTGGGCAGGCTCTGCACCCTGCACACGATGCTCTCGCACGGCTCTGCGCTGCAGTTCTGCAGGACACAGCGGGGCGCTCAGCCCGGCCCCGCGGGCACCCGCTCCGCTCGCCCAGGAGCAGGGGCAAGGGCAGGGCGGCGCTGGGCACGGCCGTCGCTCACCACGTGGACTGTCTCCGGCGGGGCGGCCGGCGGCTGCTCGCCCACCGCCCGGCGCTCCCGCCCATGGCTGGCGTTGCGGCCCGCGGCGCCCGTGGGCCGGGGCATCTCCAGCTGCAGGGAGAGGTGGAGGCGGCTCTGGCGAGCGGCAGCCACGCGCGGGTCCCGGCCACGGTCCCCCTGCCCACCTGCATTGGGTTGAGGCCGGGCGGCTCCGTGCAGTTCAAGCCGCCCTCGGTGCCCAGGTCCAGCAGGTAGAAGACGAGGCTGCCTCGGAGGTGGCTGGGCACGGCGAGGCGCAGGGCGACGCCGCTCACGGTGCCAGGACCCTTGTTGTGGAGCTGCGGGGTGGAGCGCGGGGGTGGCCGGGCACCGCGGGTGCCGCACTGTGGGCATCACGGGCAGCGGGCGGCGYGGGTGCCTACCTGGTAGACGTGTTCCACCTTGAGGCCATGGTCCTCTGGCCGCCGACTGCCCTCCAGCGCCTGCCACGCCGCGGGCAGCACCACGGTGGCCGGCAGGGACATCCTGCGCAGGAGGAGAGCGCTCAGGGCCGGGCGGCCGCCCGCACCGTGCCCGCCRTGCCCGCTATGCCCGCTGCTCACCCGCGCAGCTCCATGGCCGCCTGGGCCTCCACGGGCACCTTCACCTCGCACACGGCGCTGTTGGGGCTGTGGCTGTTCTTGCTGCAGGTGCCAAGGGCGGGCGGAGGGTGAGCGAGGCCGGGCAGGCATCACGGCTGCCACCCGCCCCGTGTCCCCCGGCCACCGTGTCACCTCCGCAGCTGCAGCTGGAAGGCAACGGTGTCCCCGGCATCCTCCAGGCCGGACACGCTCAGCTCCATGACCACGGCGATCTGCGAGGGGGCTGCACGTGGGCACCTGGACCACGGTGGCCACAGGCCGCACGCCAGGGTGAGGGACACGGCYACCAGAAGCCCTTACGCGGGCACCGGCCTTCATGGGGTTGCCCAGCTCACAGAGCACCACGTGGCTCCTGTTCTCCTTGCGGGGGTTGCAACTGAGCTTCTCCTGCCCCTGCAGCCAAACGGCGTCATCRGGGTCAAGGTGGCACCAAGTGGGGCCCGGGCACCCGCAGCCCCTTCCCGCCACGGGCAGATGTCTAGGGGCAGCGAAGGGGCATAGCCCCACCGGGCCCCCCGCAGGACCCACCGGGACGTCACTGGTGGCTCTCTGGAAGTGGGCGCCGGGCGGCAGCTGCACGCGCAGCTCGGCCTCGAAGGCGCCCTCGCCGCCGTTGCTGGCGTTGGCGCGGAGCCGCACCACGTTGTCGGCCCCGATGAGCAGCCGCGTGCCCGGCCTGGGGACACGCGGCCAGGCCGTCAGCGCCCCCGCACCGGCCGACCGAGCCCCCCGGCCTGGTGGCGCCGCCCGCCACCACGTGCCACCGCTGTCCCCCCGCCAAGGCGGCGGCGGCGCCGGCGCAGCTGCTCACGTGTCGGCGGCGAGGCGGAGGTCGGGGATGCAGACGTTGTCCTCGCCGCAGTCAAGCAGGATGCGTGTCTGGCTCAGGGGCAACACGCGAGGTAGGGGACAGCGGGTGGCACAACCGGGGCGGGGACAGGGTCCGCGGGGTGCGCAGGGCTCCATCACAGAGAGGATGGGGACAGCAGGGTGGCATGGGGCACAACCCAGGGAGCAGATGAGGATGGCAGGGTGGGCAGGGGGTCTCTCTTGCAGGCCATAGAGGTGTTGGGGTGGACAGGGGTCCAATCCAGGGAGGGATGGGGACAGCAGGGTGACACAGGGCCCATCCTGGGGAATGGATGAGGGCAGCAGGGCGGGCAGGGGTCAATCCAGGCTGGCCAGGGAGGCACCACTAGCCTGGCAGGGGCAATGTCCCCAAGGGGGATGCTGCTCAGCGGGGCGGGCGGGCGCCCAGGAGTGTCCCCGAGACACGTGGGCAGGGGGGACGCGACCCGCGGGCACCTCAGCAGGGCCGCGGGGATGGCACCTGCTCCTGCACCAGCGTGTCCCCGTAGAGCAGCAGCCCCAGGGCGCCGGGGTCCGGCGGCGCCGCCAGCGTCACGTTGAGGCTCACGGCGATGGGGCTCAGCTTGTCCTTGAACTCGGCCTCGTCCTAGGGCAGCGGCAGCTGCAGCGGGCACTGCCGCCGCAGCCCCGGCCCGCCGCAGCCCCGGCCCACCGCTGCCCCGCGCCCGCCGCCCGGCCCTACCCGCAGGTAGGCAGTGAGGTTGTGGCACAGCGGCCGCCCCGGTGCCAGCGCCAGCTCCTGCAGCCACCAGGACTGGCCGCCCGGCCACAGGAAGACTCTCCGCGCCAGCCTCTGCTTCAGGCGGTCCAGCTGCAGCTCGGCCCGCAGGCCTGCGCGGGGGACACCAYGGTGGCACCGCGCGCCCCTGCTGCCACCCGGGAGGGCCCCGGTGCCGCGGCACTCACGGATGCTCTGGGGGATGTGCTGGCCCGACACGCTCACGCACAGCAGGACGGGGAAGCTGCGGGAACGGGCGCTCAGGGCGCTGCTGGGGCTGCATGGCCCCATGGCCCCCGTGCCCCCCCACAGGGCACCTCTGTGTCCCCTGTGTCCCCTGCGCCCCCTGTGCTCCCCGTGGCCCCCATGTCGCCCATGCCCTCCATGCCTTCTGTGTCCCCATACCCACCCACATGGCACCTCCATGCTCCCCATGCCCCCTGTGCTCCCCATGCCCCCTGTCCCCCCTGTCCTCCCTATGCTCTCTGTGCTCCCCATGCCCCCCATGTCCCCTGTGTCCCCCATGCCCTCCGTGCCCTCCACACCCCCCATGCCCGTGGCACCCTCACCAGTTGAGGCGGGTGTCGGAGCCGGGCACGGAGCATTCCTGCTTCTCGGGGTTGAGGCCGTCGGGCAGGGTGAGCCGCGCGCGCAGCACGGCCACGGGCTGGCCCCTGCGGGCACCGCAGCTCAGGGCAGGGCCCAGGGCAGCGCCCAGCGCCCCCGCACCCGCCGGCAGCACCCACCGGTACACAGCCACCCTGTCGGCGCCGAACGCCCCCACCAGCAGATCTGCGGGACGAGCGCAGCGACGTTGGCCCCGTGGGCGGCAGCGGCGCCACGCGGCCCCCGGTGCCCCGCGCCCCTACCCGGGTAGCCGTTGCCGTCCAGGTCGGAGGCGCCGCGCAGGGCGAAGCCGAAGGCGGCCGGCCCCGCGAAGGGGCTCTCGAGGCGCTGCGAGGGCGCCTGCTCCAGCCCCTCGCTCTGCCCGCGGAAGATGAAGACGCACCCGCTGCCACCGTCGCCCCCGAACGGGGCACCCACGGCCACGTCTGGTGAGAGACAGCGAGCGTGGCAGCCCCCGGGCGCTCACAGCCCTCTGCCCAGAGCCTCGTCTGCCCTCGGCTCAGCCCGGGCGCCGCGTTACCCGCGTGGCCGTCCTGGTCCAGGTCGCCCAGGCTGGCGATGGCCGAGCCGAAGCGGCCGTAGGGGTCGGGGCCCGTCAGCGTCTGCCAGGGCCGGGCGTAGGGCTGGGCGCCGCGGCGCAGGTAGAGGTAGAGGCGCCCCAGCTCGTGGCGGGTGCCATCGGCGCGGCGCGCCAGGAACAGCGGGGCGCCCACCAGAACATCGTCCCGCCTGGCACCGGGCAGCCGTCAGGTGGGCGCCGCGCGCCGCGGCACCCTGGGGTGCCCTGYGCTGATGGGGGGATGCGCACAGCCCCGGGCCTCACCCGTCGCCGTCGACATCCGCCACAGCCACCGTGTGCCCGAAGTAGGAAGCCACCTGGAAAGGGGGGATGCGGAGGAGCACTGTGGGGCGACGGGGGCACTGAGCGCTCTGGGGCACTGGGTGACACTGGGACCAGCACTGGCTGTGATGGGAGTGGTGGGTTGGTGCTATGGGGTAATGGTGCAATGGGATGGGGTGCAGTGGGTGCCCTGGGCACTGTGGGGCAGGGTGCTGCAGGGTGATGGTGCAGCAGGGCAGGGTGCAGCAAGCGCTGCAGGGGCAGGGCACAGTGGGTGCCAAGTGGCGCTGGTGCCAAGGGGCATAGATGACAAGCTGGGTGCTGCCTGGTGATGGTGCAGTGAAGCAGGCTGTGGTGGGTGCTGTGGTGCTGGGCACAGTGGGTGCAGTGGGGCAGGCTGCAGTGGGTGCTGTGGTGCTGGGTGCAGTGGGTGCAGTGGGGCAGGCTGCAGTGGGGCTGGCGCGGGGCCGGGGCGCAGGGTACCTGCTCGCTGGCGATGCCCTGCAGCCGCCGCAGGCTCCGCCCCGCGCTGAAGATCTCCACCTGCCCGAGAGGCGTCAGGACGTCGGTGCCCGCCCGGCGCCCGCCCGTGTCGCCCAGTGCCGCCCAGGCAGCGCCGGGCGCTGGCGCCGCTCACCTCGCCCCGGGTGTTGCTCTTGTTGGGCACCCCCACCACGTACTCTGCGAGGGAGGAGAGCCCTGAGCGTCCCCCGGCGCTCCCGGCGGGGGGACGTCCGGCGGTGCCACTGCCACCGCGCACGGCCCTACCTGTGGTCTCAGGGTTGTCGTCCAGCTCGCCCACGGCCACCGCGTACCCTGCGGGGAGACGGGCGCCCGTGACCCCCGTGAACAGCTACAAGGGCCGTGCGGAGCTCACGGCRGGTGCAGGACGCCGGGGCCCTTCCGGCAGCGCCGCCGGCTTTGGGGGCCCGCACGGCCTCACGCGGGCAACGCCGCTGGCACTGCTCACCGCGGTAGCCGTCGTCGTAGTCGAGGGAGACCGGCTGCTCCGTGGAGCGCCCCGGGCTCGCGGGCGGCAGCAGCGTCGCGCCCGCGTCCCGGGACAGGATGGCGTCCACGCTCACCGAGTACAGGAGGCCTGCGGAGACCGGGGACACGGAGCGGGCACCGCAGGGCCGCCCCCTGCCCTCCCAGCACCCGCCCCAGGTGGCCCCATGACATGGAGCCCGCCGGGACACCAGGACCCCCGTGGGGGACGGGGGTGAGCCCAGCACTCACCTGCAAAGTAGTACCCGCCGGGGGCGCCCAGGACCAGCGTGCCAGCCTGCGGGAAGGGCCGCGTCAGCGCCCGCTGGGTGACAACAGTGGCGCCGCCGTGGCCCCGGCGCGGGACTCACCGTGCTGGCCGCCGCGCTGAAGCCCAGCTCGCAGTAGCGCTTGTCGTGGGCTGCGGGCAGGGCCGGTGTCAGCGGGGCGGGCAGAGCCGCTGCTGCCGCCACCACCGCCGCCACCACCGCCRCCGCCRCCACCRCCGCTGCCTCGAGCGCGGCGCTCACCGTACTGCATGTGGCGGTAGGTGTCGGCCAGGCGGTCGTCTCGGCAGGGCGCGTAGCGGGCGAAGGGCCGCCCGGCGCCCCCCACGAAGCAGGCGCCCGTGGGCGTGCGGAAGGCCTCGCCGGCGGCGCCCAGCGCGTTCCAGTGC
>NW_020455573.1:17689-36365 GCF_003342845.1 Nothoprocta perdicaria
GGCGCCGCCGCGCGCGGCCGCCCCTGCCTGCCCCCCGGCACCCACCACCAGCTTGCCGTCCCAGCTGGTGACCGAGGCGCCCAGCCACTGGTGCGACTTGTAGGTGCGCAGCTGCCGCGAGGGCCGGCTCTCCGCCTCGTCCCCTGCGAGCGACGGGCGGCGTGGGYGGCGCTGCCCGGCCGGCAGCCCCTRCCGCGTCCCCCCCGAACGCACCCTCGGTGTCGATGGGGACAAGGCGACAGGGCGTCTCGCCGGGCGGCCACGAGCAGAGGAAGACGGCRCCGGGCTCGGCCACGCCGGGCTGCGAGGTGTTGGCGCGCGGGGCCCCCACGGCCACGCTCGTCCTGCCGGCCGCAGGGCAGCGGCAGGACGGGGTCAGGGACGGCCGYCGCGCTGCCGCCCCCCGGACATCGCGGCTCCTTCCCACCTGCCCTCGTCCGCGTGGAAGTCCAGGGCGAAGCCGAAGTAGCTGCCGGGCGGCCCCGCGTACACGGTGGGCTGGGCGCCGAGCAGCTCCAGGGCGGGCGCCGAGCGCGGCGCCAGGGCGAGCAGCAGGGCCGCGAGCAGCGCAGGAGGCGCCGGGGCAGCCGCCATCGCCGCCTCGAGTGGCACCCGCAGGCGCCCGGCGGCCCCGATCGCCGCCCGCCCCGGCGCTTCCGGCCCTTATCTGCCAGGACGCAGCCGGGAGACGCCGGGGGACGCGGGGAGGGACGGGGACCCTTCCCACCAGGGCCACCTATCGACAGGGCCCAGGCGGCCGTGGCCAGGCCCGGCGGAAAGGCAGTTGGCGGGAGCCTCCATCCGCTGGGAGCGGAGCCGGAGCTGCCCCCGTGCGGGAATGGGGCTTTTCCCTCCCTCGAAGGGGCTCCAGAGGAACCAGAGCACTCGCAGCAGCCGCCTCGGGACACCTGGAAGGCGGTGTGGGCCGGGCCGGCCCGAGGCAGTGGTCGGGGGGCTCTGATAGCACCGTGCGGCCCCAGGGCCCTGTCTGGTCCTTCCCATTCCCCATGGCACCGGGCAGGCTCCGGGCTGCCCCTCGAGCCGGGTGCCTCCCGCCTGCGCAGCCCGTCCAGCCCTCCAGCTCCCTCGGACTGCTCCCAATCCTTGCCACCCTCGGGTGCCGCTTCTCGTTGAGCTCCGTGGCCCGGGGGCACGGGGCAGGGACGCGCGAGGGCGGCGCCGCTGCCAACCCGCAGGGCTGACCAGGACAGGGATGATCACGGGCAGGGGTGACCACGGCCCYGGGGTGGCCGCAGACGAGGGTGACCACGGCCGGGGCCGCGCGGTGCCATCGGTGGCACCCAGGGCTCCCAGCAGAAGCCAACCAGGGCTCAGCTCCCCCGAATGAGCACGAGGCAGAGGGTGAGAGCTCGGGAAGGGTTTAACCCCCGCTGTGCATCACGCAGACAGGTAGTTACATTTGGTCATACAATACACACCYTTCCCAGCGCCTTCCCGCTGCTGCGCGACCCTCTGCTCCCTCCCAAGCAGGGCGACCCACCTCACRCCCTGAAAAGTGCCACACGCTTTTTTCCACAAATCATTGGTTTATTAGAAAGTTTTTTTCCCTCATTTTACAGCATATATATATATTTATATATATATCTTATGTGACAAAGTTAAATACAGTCTGTTTATGCTTGTTAAGTAATGATAGGTTAATTATTTTTAGCACTATTCGGGAAGTCAAAAAACCAACCCTGACTGCACTGTGATGGGTGCCAGAACACGCATATTGAATCTAGAAGCTAATGAAGCTCAGCACTGGAACATTAATACTGCATCCTGTGAATTATTTACAGAGAAACCGAGTCCCTTCTCTGCTTTACCCGCTGGGATTGTGTCCAGCCCGTCCCAACGCCGTTTCGCGGTTGGAGGCGGCGCTCGGCACCGCRTTTGGGTCTCGCCCCCGCAGCCCATCCGGGCGCTCCTGGAGGGGACGGAGCAGGGGATGTGGCGGGGACGGCGGGCGCAGGGACGCGCCCCGGGGCGGCACCAAGCCGGGGAAGCCGCCGCGCGGGGAAGAATCCGTCACCTCCGGGAACCCGTCTGCGCTGGCGGCACCAAAGGTGGGAAAGATGCAAGGAAGAACGGAGGAATCCCTCAGGAAACACCGTGGGCAGGAGGAACCGCCGGGAGCCGGGCGTAAAGCGAGACCTGCCGCGGAGCRGGCAGAGGCTCCCGGGGAGAGAAGCCCCTTCCCGGCCGGAGCAGGGCCCGGAGCCGCAGCCCAGGGCTGACACCGGCCCCAGGCTTCAAACCCAGGGGGAGAAAAAGGGCCGAAAGAGGGTGTTGCACAGAAAGAGGGTGTTGCACAGAAAGAGGGTGTTGCACACGTGGCGGGAGAGCCCCCGCGCCGCCCTCGTCGGGATGATGCCTTCATTAGCTGTTCATTAGCTGTTAGAGTCACCGGTGTCATCCGCGCACCTCAGCTATGGCCAAGGCTCACGTTTTTCTTCTGCAAAATGCTCAGTGAAGGTTTTTTCTTTTCTTTTTTTTTTTTTTTACATTGTATAGTACATAAAAACTTCAAAAATACATGAGCTTGATAAAATATACATGCTTAGTCATTTTGCATCTAGCTGAAACTATAAAGTTTAACCTTTACAAGTGTCTTATTTCACCTACAGCAAACATATTTACACAAAAGCCACCAGAACAAGTACCACTAAAGGAACGGGCCGTAAAAAATATTATTGCAGTATACTACAAATGTAACCTTTTTCATATGAGCTACAAAAAGCAGCATCTTTGTTTACAGAGTTCAGTGCAATTCTTTACATTAAAAAAATCCTATAAATTAATAAGGAAACCATCAGTATTACAGAGGAAAGAACACACTCGACATACTCCGGTTACTCTCCCCAGGCCTCTGTATTGCTTCGGTTCGTAAAGGGATGTTTTCCTGTCATGCTCCCCGGGGCGCCTCCTTCACGAGCCCTCCCTAGCTGGAGGCCAGAGCCTCCGTTTCCCTCGGGAGCGGCGGGAGGCTCCGCGGAGCCGCCGGCACCTCTGTGCGGGACAGGGACCTCGGCGCAGGATGGGCAGGCGCTCAGCGCGCGCGCAGCTCTCCCGCTCCCTTCCGCTTTAAAGTAACGTCCTGCTTTCACCGGCGCTGCTTTTGTTAATAGGGGAATGAAATCTAAGTTTACAGCGTTAGGGTGCCGGGAGAGGTCCCTGCCAGGACCCCCAGCTGTCAGTTACTGCGTGTTTTATCGCCAGTTACAAGCAGGATTCAGTCATGCTGACTATTGTAACTAGATGACCTCATTAAAAGCATTTGAGAGACCTATTAGTGTGTATGAAATACCACTTAGCCTACACCAGGCAGCAGAAGGAAGATCGTTAACTAGAAGAATCCAAGGGGGGAGGATAAAAAAGCCTTTCCAAGTGTCCCTCCTGCCGACGTGTGAGATGATTCGCCTATGGTCCAGTGCTGCACGTGCGCGGAGGCGCTGGGAACCGCGAGGATCCCTGGCGGGGGATGAACCCGAGGCGCAGAGCGACCCGCCGCCCGCTGCGCCGCGGCCCTCGAGCCCTGCCCGCCTGCTAAGCACTGAACAAAATCGTGCGGCCTCACCCGCCAGCCGGCTCAGCTCCAGCCCAAACGCAAAATACTTCTCCTTCCTCCAAGGTAACTGTGGTTGTCCTTCATGTGCCGTGACTCGGTGGATGCTGCAAGTCCTGACCTGAGAAAATGGGGTGCAGCAAGGGGTGAAGGTGCAAGGCGGTGGCGGCCGCGGCGGCGGCYGGTCTCGGGGCGAGGAGGGTTGGATAAAGAGCGTGCGGAACGGGATGGAAAGTGAAGGGCCCCGGGTGGATGGCGGAGGCCGGAATGATGTGGATGGGGTGGCTGGCTAGAAACGTCGCGGGATGCCCCGGGATAATCGAGTGGGTCAAGTGGGACAGGGAGATGGGCGTCAGGTGGGGCTGGGGGATGTGGTGGACYTGGGCGAGGGGCTGGGGGTGCGGGTGCGGGTGGATGCCGATGGCGGCGGCGGCGGCGGCCGCGTGGTGCTGCAGGATGGCGTGCTGCACCGTCGTGATGGACGTGGCCGCCGCCGCCGGCTGCTGGATGTGGATGGGCTGCAGGGCGGGCGCCGCGGGCGCCAGCGCCGCCGACGCGGGGAAGGCCTTGACCTGCTTGGCGAGGAGCTGCTGCTGGATGTGCTGCTGCGCGGCCTGCTGCAGCTTGCTGTACTTCTCCATCTCCTCGGGCGTGAAGGTGATGGGCTGGCTCTCGAGCGGCGCCAGGGACGCGTCCTCCCCGTCGCGCTCCCCGTCGAGGCCCGGCTCGCCGCTCGGGGGCACGTAGCCACCGAAGTGCTCCACGTCAGCAACGAGGGGCAGGAGGCCGCCCTCCCCCGGGCCGGGCTGGCTGCCGCCGTCCATGGGCTCCAGGGCGTCGCCGTCGCTCCGATCCGACAGGAAGCTGGGAGGCATCACCAGTTCCCCCGCAGCAAAGCACTCGGGCAGCGCCGGGGCCTCCAGCGGCACGGAGGGCCGCTCCTCGGCAGCTTCCTCCCGTTTCTGCTCCTCCGCACCTTTGTCCGGGACGACCATCGCCACTTCCTCCAGGAGGGCCTGGCTGCCCAGCTGCGTCTCCTCGGTTCCCTGGGAAGYGTTCTCGGAGTCGGACAGCTCCTGTTCCTCGCCCCGCTCTAGGCCCGACTCTTCGTATCTTTTTGCGTTAGGTTTCCGAATGGTCGGCAACTTCCCAATTAAGGGGAGAACCGGTTTGTTGCCTAAGGAAGGAGGCAGCTTGGGGCCAAAGTACCCCTGTGGTGGATCCTTGAGCTTTATGCCCACCTTGTTGGCSTCTGCTAGCACCTCCTCAGCGACGCATGGCTTCTTCTCAACCTTCCTGGACTGAACCTTCTCTAGGAGAAGTTTTGCAGTAACCGAGTTCCTCTCTTCTGGACTGCAGTCACTTTCTGAGGCCCTCCCCGTGCCAGAACTGCTGCTGTTTTGGGACAGAGAGCCAGAGCCTTTCAGATCCTCTCCTTTGCCATCCTCCTTCTTCACAGATCCTTCGCTTCGGCCCGTTCTGAAATAGTGGGGAGACTGCGAGCGATAGATTTTGGACCGGATGAAGTCTCTTCTCCCAGACCTCCTCTCTTCTGGACTCTCGTGGCCTCGGGAGCCCTTCCTGGAGAGGGATCTCTGCGAGTGGCTCCTCGTGCTCCGGCTGCGGTCTCTGCTGTAGCTGCGGCTCCGTTTCCAGCTGCGGCCAGTTACGCTTCGGCTTCTCCGCTTGCTCCGGCTGCGGCTGCAGCTGCTGCTCCGTGTCCTTCCCCGACTCCTCGTCCTTGACCTTCCTCGAGGGTGGGTTCGGCTCCTGCTTCGACTCCTCGAGCGACTCCTGCTCGAGCTGTAGTCGTCTTCGGAAGAGGAGTATTTGCGACGCTTCGATCTGTCGTAGTCGGAGTCGTCATCCGAGTCGTGGGATCTC
The DNA here is from genome assembly GCF_003342845.1 of Nothoprocta perdicaria. NCBI lineage: Eukaryota > Metazoa > Chordata > Aves > Tinamiformes > Tinamidae > Nothoprocta > Nothoprocta perdicaria. The sequence goes on from NW_020455573.1 coordinate 23,142, forward strand.
TTGGAATGGCACCGCGACCGCTCGCTGTAATCGCTGTAGCTGTCATCGGAGTAGCTCCGCCGCCGGCTGTACCTGCTGTGCTCCGAGGACGCGTCCGAACTGCTCGAGTAGGACCTTTGGGAGGAATTCGCACGGGCCGACCTTGAGCGGCTCCGGGAGGGCTCGCTGCCGGAGTCGTAGTCATCGCTGTCCTGCGAGAGCGACTGCTGCCGGCAGCGCTGCCCGCGGGCGCCCTCGTCGCTGTCGCCGTCCCCGCTGCTCTGCCGGGCCCTGCGGCCGAGGCCGGGGGCAGAGCAGCGTCTCCGCGAGGCRGGCGCCGGCTGCTGCGCGTCGCCCTTGTGCTTCTTCCCGCCGTGCTCCTGGCAGGAGGCGCCGCCCTCCTCCTTCTTCCCGCTGCCTCCCTCCTCGGCACACAGGGATTTCCGCTGCGGCTCYGGGGCGCAGCGCCGCCGCTTCTGGAAACGGCCGCAGGCTTCGGGCAGCTCCGCTTTGAGTGCCCGTTCAGACTCGGCGCACAGGGAGGATTTGCCCTTCCTGTGTTTGTGTCTTTTCCGCTTCTTGGGCTTCTCTTCCCCTGGGTCAACTTTTCGGCTCTTCTCTTCAGCCTCCTCCTTGTGTTTGCGTTTGTGTCTGCCGGACTTTTTGTGCTTCTTTTTCTTCTTGTGTTTATGGGATTTCTCAGATTTGCTCTTACTGGCCACGTTTTTACTACCGTCCTCTCCCTCCGCTTTACCGACGTTGGCCAAATCGGACTCCTGCCTGAAMTGCGAGCTGCACGAAGACAGAGCTTTGTTTTCCATCTTCAGAGCAGAGCTGTTAGCCATGTCCTCGCCCTCCTTGGGTTGGCTCACGTCACTCGATTCGGGAGCCTGCRCGTTTTCTCTACAAAGACCCCCTGGATCCTTAGACTTCTCTGCCCCTTTAGCTTTAGCATCTTTGTTGCGAGAGAGCTTGAAATCAAAATATAAAGGATTGCAACTGTACGAAACAGACGGCTCTGCTTTGGTAAATATGAGAAGTTCTGAAGGCCACTGCAGAGTAGTGCTCTCATCTTTGCTCAGAACTGGAAAAAAAGGTCCTGTCGGATGCTTTGGTCCTTCGGTGACATCTTTACAGCTTGGGACAGGCTGAGTGACTTCTCTAGCAGCATCTGGCTCCGGGAGACTGCTCTCCGTAAGCAGCTTGCTCTCCTGCACGCCCGCGTGTTCGGGGTCTTCCTTTGGCTCTGGCTTGCTGGGCTGAGCRCTCGCTTCGTTAGCGCTCTGCTCCTTCTGCTGCACCGTGCTCTCGGCAGCCTTCTCCGGGTGCTTGCCTGGCTTGGCTTTCGGGGAATTTTTCGTTTCATGTGCAGTTTTTTTGTTCACATTTTCAGCTTCCATTTGTTCCGTAGACTTCATGAAAAGCAGGAATTGAAAATTAGGCTTTACTTTGCAGTGGGCCGGGGGAATATAATGATAATATTCTGGTTCGACCGCCATTGGTCCGTCTTCTCGTCTCATCTTCTTTAGTTTAGATAACGTGGTGGCTAAAGAGCCACCGTCCTTGTCGTGCTGCTCGTCCTCCTCCGCTTTGCCATCAGAACTGGTGGTGCTCTCGCCCTCCCCAGGCTTCTGCAGACCCCCAGAATCCGACCCTCTCTCATCAGCTTTTGTTCCATCTGCAGAACTTGACTCCTCCACGTGGTCCTTGAAAACAGACGCGATGGTCTCGAGCTTCACTGGAGTCTTCTTGGCAAACGAAAAGGACACTCCGATCTTTTGCAGTGGAGTTCCCAAGGTATTCTTAATGCCAAAACTGATGGCTTGCGTTGTCTGCACGGGCAGCTGGTTTGGCGTAACAGTGCCACCGACTTGTCCAGCGTGCAGGAAACCTCTGTCCACGGTCACGTCGGCGGCTGGGCCAGAGACCTGCACGAAGGAACCGCTGTTGGCTGCAGAATCGTCGTCGTCCCCGGCTTCCTCATCCACCGCCACCGTGGTGGTTCTGAACATGGGTCCGCTGCCGGGAGCGCTATGGAACAAAGTAAACAGAGCACACAGCTGACTACCCTCTGTGCACCTCTGCAGCTGGATTCACGTGGAATCTAAAACAGCATGTTAGCCACTTCCACTATTTTTGCACCCAGATAAAGACATATTAAAATACTATCCATGTACTTACTTTATGGTATCAAATAGTGAAAGAAATTGGCCATTAGGGCTGCTCTGGACTACCAATTCATGGCACTTGCCGAGTACACAGCACCGAGGCACTCACCACTCGGGCTGCCTCCGCTGCTCGGCCAGCTCGTGCAGCCGCCGCAGCGCCTTCTCCTGCTTCCTTTCATCCTTGCGCGACCTCGAGGAGACGTTGCGAGCGAATTCCCGCTGCTTCAGATCCTTCAACCTCTGAGGCAGAAGAGAAGAGGAAGAGGTTAGAGAGGAGCGTCGGGCTGGCGGCGGGAGCCCGTGGGAGCTGAGCRGCCCCCAGGGCCAGCTGAAGCTGCCCAACAAAGAGAACGTTGCTCTGCGCAGGGCAGAGGACTCGACACGACAGGGTGCTCCAGCCTAACCGCTACTCGCTCTACACGGTTGTGCTTTGCCAAAAATCAGAGGGGAGGGGACACACACAGGAAAACAATCAAGTAAATACAGCTGCAGACACTGGTAGAAACTCACTCGTATGATGGGAACTCCAAAATTAGAAGGATTTGCTTTTAACACATCAGCTGAAAGCGTCACTTCGTGAAGAAAGGAAAGAAAGCAAAAACATAACCAGAGCGGAAAAGAACACAGGAACGTGGCAGAAACACCCGGAAGGCGGCGCTGCCGCGGGGGCCCATGGCAGACACGGGGAGATCTCCAACAAGGGGAGAAGCAGGATCCGGACGCGGCCGCAGGAGCAGGGTGAGGGCCGGCGTGCGGCGCGGCTCTCCCGCGGGAGCTTCCCCTGGGAGACGGGCAGGGCGGCTGCCCGGCCCCGCGCACCGCTYGCTGCTCTCCAGGCCCCAGACCTCCAACAACAAGTTCATTTTCTGAATTCAAGCTGCTGCAGCCGCGCAATCCCACTCAGCCGAGCCCCGTTTAAGAGCCACTCTACGCCTCAAATTGCACAGCAGGAAGATCACAATATCCTTGGAAAAGGTTAGTTCAACTTCACAGAATTAACAATTTCATTCCCTCTTTGCCTCTTTCCCAACCACTCGCTTCCAGCCTCTGAAAATGTCCTACACAGGAAGGGACAACAAAACCGCAGAGACAGACTGTCGTGTCCTTCCCAAGCTGCTGGCGCTCGCAAGCGCAACACAGAGCTCTCGAGTGCTTCCCTTCACCYGGGGCATTGAAGAGACTCATTTTCCTGCACACTTCCCACGTGTGCATGGAGCCAGTGCTCTTGGCCACATTCAGAGAACAGGAAAGCTGCATGAAAGGCCGCGTTTTCATGGTGGCCGGAGCTGCCGGGCAGCCTGGCCAAGGCTCCCTCGGGAAGGCTGCTCACCACCACTCCAAGGTGCTGCTCCTGCTCTGCAGGATCAGGGATTCGGGACACAGCTCAGCCCCCCAGGCTTGCAGCGACCCGTGACCGGGGTATTCACCGCACGGGGGAAGGAAAAGCAAAAAAAAGGGGGAAAAGGCAAAGGGAGCAGTGGCACATGCTGCGCTATGTCACGGCGGGAGCTGCGGGCGCAGCGGGGATGGGGACACAGCCCCTGCCCCTCCGCTCCACGGGAGCTCTCGAGCCCCTGGGCATCACCTAGTGCCAAGCTACGGGCACAAAGGCACCGGTGCACCCGGAGCACTCGGCCCCTCTGCATCTTCCTACCTTGCTGCCTCACACCTCTCCCCTGCGAATGAGAGGCAGTCGGCACCATCCAGCTTCAGAGGGGGCCCTGCACAGAGCTGCCCTCCAGCCCTGCTTGCCAGTCTTAGCAGCTACAACAGCCACTGAGAGCACCAGGCACCGAGYAACTCCGCGGCACGGAGCTTCCCAGGAGACTCCAGCAGCTCTTCGGCCTCCGGTGACGGCCCTTGCCACCTGCTCACTGAAGGGGAACCGCGTGTATTTGTCTCTTGCGGTGCCATGTAGGGAACCAGGCTGATTTAGTCCTTTACCTGCCCCTTGGAGACATTGAATAAAGTCAGTGGCTTCTAAGCCCATCTGTAGTTCTCATTTCAAGTATTAACCTTATTTAAAAAGCAAAAATCTAGAAAACAACCTTGCACATCTCCAGTAATGCTTAAAATAGATGGACTTAAACAAGTCTGTGCTAAGAAGTTTATTTGCCCAGTTAAAGCAATCTAAATATACCGCTTTTTGCAAAGAAACTCAGTGTTGGGGTTCACTGTGATGTCAGGTGACCCCGTTACATCCTCATCCTGTGCAGCCAGTGTGGCCAGGACAGAATAAACCCCCCGGCTTTAGCTGTCTGGTATCAACAAGCTGGCAGTGGGTCCAAACTTTACCTGGCGGGGATCAAAGCACTTACCTATGGCCCCTGCTTCGCAATAATCCCCAGTTCCTTCCTGGAATACAGGACAAATACACACACACACACACACACATACATGCACATACACTCACATCATTAAGTCACACACACTTCGCACCTAGTCTGCAAGTGCCTTAGATAATCTCTTCCCTCTGTGCAGAGGCCCCKTGGCTGTAACAGGACTTTATCAAAMAGGAATCGGGTAGAACACAACCTCAATTCCAGAATGTCTTTCTCCCCACTTCCCCTTTTCTTTAGGAGTCATGAATCTCCTCCCTGAACAAAACTGTTCATCGCTAGACAGGGAAAAGAGGAGACCAAAGGAAGTCTTTTGATGACAGTTAAATCTTCCTGGGATGYGACAAAGCACTAAGTCAGTCTTATCAGCCCACTTAAGGAAAGCAACTCTGTTTGCCTTCGTGCAACTCYGCTTTCTTGCCCAGAGCTGCAAAATAAGAAATAAGAACGAATACACCCCAGCSTTTCCAAAGGCAGGGGTTATTTTAAAGAACTGCCCCATGGTTGAGACGAGAGCGTTGGAAAGGGGCCCGTGCCGCGCGCTGACGAGCAGCGGGGACCAGGCGCCGTGGCCCGTGACCCACGCGCAGCTCCACCGTTATTTCTGGGTAGCGAGTGCACTGCTGAACCCCGAGCCCACGGGGCAGCACCCAGCTAGAGCATCCTGCTGGAAACGCAGGTTCCGCTCACAAATAAACCGTGACTGCTCGTGTGGATAGACTCCCGTGCAGCTTGCAACGATTGCTGGACCCTTATCAAGGAACAGGAGGGCTCGTTTCACCCACCTGGGCTGCCGCAACAGATGCGGCCGATGCAGGAGCAGCAGCTCCTCTAGGAACGCCCGGCAGAACAGCGAAACCAAAAAGCTCTTTCGTTAACGAGAAGACGGAGCTGCYCTGCATCCCAAAACATGTTTCTTTTCCATCGATCCTCCGCTCCGCCAGCGGTGCCTTTGCAGCAGTACAACAGCGGTCACTGGCCACAGGGTCACTCCCCTTCCGCAGCACTTCTGAATGCTGGAAAGGCCCTCAGGCGGGAAGGCTCCCACCCGCCTGCCCATCAACCACCCACGGGTTCGACCGCTGCTCCCGCACCCAGCAGGGACCTCCACACGGCAGGAGGTGCCACCCACGGGGCCCTGCGCCTGCTGAGCACAGGCCCTGACCGCACTCGAGTTGCCACCAGGGCCACGGCCAACCTGAGGGGAAGCTCCCTGCTCCACCAGGGCCTGTGAGGCCACCAGGGCCCACCAGGCTTCCGAGGGTCGCCAGGGATCTCAGAAGGGTCAGTGTCCCCAACACAAAGCAAATCGATCCAGTTCTGCTCCAAACTCCACCAAAGGGCAACTCCCAGCGCTCGAGCTGTCCTGTGCCAAGGTCTCACGTTGGCGCTGCCGGAACAACGTTCTGTGCTCCACACACACACACAATCCTGCAGTGCCACAGTGGTGGTTTGAGAGCTGTTGCTTCTTTGCTCTTTGCAAGATTCAGGACTCTACAGCACATCCCCCAGATAGGAGTCATCAATACTCTGATGATTACACTGCTAAGTCATCGCCAAGATGATCCAAAAACCTCCTCTGAGCAACGGTCTCTCCAGAGGAGGCCAGAGCAGCTCTCTGCTGCTCATCTGCATCTCACTTAGCAGCGGCAGATATTCCAACGGGCTCGGCTACAGCATGAGCTTTTAATATTAACTGTGTGGTGGGAAGTGTTATGTAGCCACTCCAGTCCAGCCCTACCTTTGGGAGCAAAGCCAATTCCGAATCCATCCTCTCAGGAGGATTAAAGGATTTGGAAACAGCTCTTGTTTTTATCATTCCTTTGACATAGCYCGTTATTTCCTGGGCTGTTTTCAGCAACCCGACAGAACACAGACTGAAGCATTAAAATCCGCGTGCACAGCGTAGCGCCGGCCTCCACGGCTGTGCTGCTCCGGAGCCCGATACGACCAGGCAACGAGCCGTGTCCACACACCCTCCTTGCAGTCCAGCATCGCCCCACTCCTGCTCACGGGTAGTTCAAAACGGAGCTGCTTTGCAGACGAATATTCTGCTGGGGGCATAAAAATCTTACCAAACAGCAGCAAAACCTATCCCTGGGGCTATAGGGGAAACACACACACTAGGGAAATTCAAAGTACTAACCACAAAGCAGACCACGGCAGTGAATACGAGACTGACAACCCGCTGCCGACAGCTCTTTACCTGCTTGTGAGCGTGATCATAGGAGTTGATGTGGTTGTCAAACTCCTGGTGCTTCTGATACTGCTTGTCACAGAGCTCGCAGTAGAAGTTTGCTCTGAGGTCCTCCAAAGCCTTGGCRATCGCCTTTTCTTTATCCACATAATCCTGCAAAATTAATCAAAAAACAAAAACAACAGTTAACTTTCCACACAGCAGTCCGGAAGCTGAGTCATTCCTTTAAGGGAAAGGGCCTCTACGAGAGCCCAGCACACAGATCACTGACGTGTTTCTACTGAGCAAGGCAGCCGGGGTGAATGCAAGGCTGGGAAGAGGTGCCCGGGCCGCGCTGCCAGGCCGGGCAGCGGCAGCAGGCCGGGGTGCCCACGCAGGCCCCATGCACAGGCCAAGGCGCATGGGGCAGGGCGGGCGGCAGCTCCCTGCACCAAGGACAACGCTTCCCGCCGGAGCCTTCACAGCCACCCGCTCCCCGGCGCGGGCGGCAGGACGGTCCCTCTCAGCTCCGGCCACCGCGATGACTCCTCTCAGTGGCGGCCAGTGACAGGACAAGGGACAATGGGGACAAGTTGAACCCCGGACAGACCCATCTCCATGTGAGGAGGAACAAGGTGAGTGTGGGGGTGCCCGAGCCCCGGCCCAGGCTGCCCAGGGAGGCTCCTGCTCTGGAGACCTCCCAAACCCGCCGGGATGTGCCCGGGTGCCCCGTGCTCGGGGTGTCCCTGTGGAGCAGGGGCTGCACTGAGGGATCCCTCAGGGTCCCTGCCACCCTTGGCCACTCTGTGGTGCTGCGGCCGGTGCTACCGACAGGGCAGCTCTCCCGGGAGCAGCGGCGCGCAGGCCGAGGGCAGCGGGTGCCTGGCAGCCGCCTTCAGCGGCGCGCGACACACAACCTCCTCTCAAGGACGGCACTCCTCGGACGCTGCGGCTTCTGCACAGGGACAGGGCTAAACCCCAAGCACAGCAAAGAGCTGGGGAAGGGCGGCTTTAATAAAGCAGGAGTGGTTGTGTTGATGCCTATTGATAAAAAAAGTTATAAGCGCTGTACTATGAAGTGCAATACACTAACCACAGCCCCTCCTCCACAGCCATTTACCACAGCAACTTCAACATTGGGRCAAATGTAAACTAGAAAAAATAGCATAATATGAGAAAAAACACGAGAGGTTAAAAGTTTTGAGTCTCCAGAATAAGCTTCCTATGGGAAATTTCCTTGTATTAGTACAGGGAGCTAGCAAAAAAACACACACAGAGCCTTTCTAAATGTGTTTACTACGATTTTGTACCTTCTGCCTCAGTTATCATATCAAAATTACATTTAAATGATGCTGTTCAGCATACCTACCATAATGCAAGATGAACTGCAAAAATTTCAACACCTAAGAGAAAACAAACCCCAAGATTCTGCTGTTAAAAGGCTTTTTCAAGTGTGTATTAAGCACTACTAAACTTCTAAACAAAACTCTGTTGTAGGCTGCCGCTTTTGTGGTTCTATAACCCGAGGTCYTGCTAAAACCGACTGTATCTGCAGGCTGGGGGGAGGCGGGTGGCCCCAAGGCTGCAGAGGAGAGGGCAGCAGCGCCGTTCAAGATCCCGGGGGCTGCTGCCCGTCGCCCTCCTGCGGCTGGGGTGACAACGCGGCCGCGGGAGCGCCGGGCTCCTCCCGGCACCGGGGCCGGCTGCTCCGCTGTGGATCTGGACTCCCCTGGGGCTCCCTGAACGGCTAACTGGGCGCAGCCACAGCTGGCAAGCACATAAGGGCTCCTGTGGAGCGACGGAAAAACAAATAGATAAATTTTACGCTCTGAGAGATTTTCACAGCTTAATAGGGAAAACGCAGAGGGGGGCGATCGAGGCGGTAACAAACTCAGTGCGGGTTGAGGGGAAGCGCTCCCGCTCCGCAGAGCTCCCGGGGAAAACGCGGGCTGCATCCGCACGGGAGGAGTGGCCCGGTCCGGCCTGCCGAGCACACCCGATCGTGCTGGGAAAGACAACTGCAGGAACCAAGGGCTGCGCCGTAAAAACGGCACCGGAGGCAGAACATCATCATGGGCAGTTCTCGAAGCAGGTGCAGCAGATTGCATCGCGAAAGGAGTGAGAATACTGCAGCAATTCCCTTAGCAAGCAAGCTACAGTCTTGACTTAGCAAGAAGGCAGACAAAAAAAAGACATCAAGAAAGGAAGATATAAATTATTGTAGCTAAACAAACTGCCTGCAGCATTAGCTGTTCAACCAGCGCAAAAGTGTTTTAGATCTGCCAGGGTTATGTTGAATTTTAATGGAATGGAAACTACCTTCCCGTTTGTCCTCCAAGAATTGCAATTTATGCAAAACCGACACGTTATTCCAACATCCACCGCTCTCCTCCGCCCCCCTCAAGTGCCGAGGAAGGGGTAAGGAAGAGATAAGGAGGCTTTCCTACGACCTGCTGTCCCCTGCCAGGCTGGCGAGCAGAGGAAGGGCTACAGGCCGGGCACAGGGCGGGCATCCCCAGGGCACGGGGTGCAGCGTGGTCACCACCAGGCCGGACGGCTTCGCCCTGTCACACTCACTGCCAACACGAGCGCCCTTTTTAGTATTTAAGATGACAACAGTCTTTGGCTTATAAAAAACCCCAACCGGGTCTTTATAAATCCCATGGGAACATGAAATGCCCCTTGTTTAATGCTGAGAAATTCTCCTGAAGAGATAGAGGGCATTCATTTCTCAAACAGGGAGCCATATCCCGCCTTTGAAAGAACGCAGGATTCCTGTAGCAATTTCCCACTCTTTCCCACTGCTTCCCCAGTAAGGGCAGGCTGGCTCCAGGAGCAGGGGGGCCGGTCCATGCCCACGCTGCGCGTGCAGATCTGACGCTGCCAAGGAAATCACCTGCCCACCCCAGAAGAGCAGGAAAGCGCATTGGTAAAAACCTCTGCTGCTCCCGCCAGCTCTCGAGGAGCTGAAGAAGCACCGAGGTTAATTCCAAGAAGTGAGGAATCGGTTTGCTGACATCTAAGTGTCAGCAAGAAGAAAACTGAACAAAATAAGTTAATTCCTGCTCCATTAATCAGAGCCTGGTGACAGGGCATCTCTCTGACCAGGGTAACTCCTCTCCTGCTCAGTGCACAGGATCCCTGACAGAAACGCAGCCATTTCAGTACCTTGTACTTCTGCCTCAGCTCCTCGGTGTCTTCCTTCTCCACCTCCAGCACTCGCCTCCGCTCGGTGGCATCTTCAGCGTAGTCGAGCTTGCCAGAAAAAGAAGAGATGCGGTTTGTCCCGTAAACAGTTTGTGCTACTGAGCCTGCCAGAATGCCTAATTTAAAAGGTGAGGTTGAGAACAGAATTGCTGCATATGGTATTTTGCCCTCCTTGTCTTGTCACCCCCCACACAAAACAGGTCATTAATCCTTCTGAGCTGGTGGCTCCCAACAGGCCCAGCCCCTGCCAGCAGCAGCCCTGGCTTTAGGGGAATGACGCTCCCAAAGCCAAGGAATTTCAGAGAGCATCCAGCCTCTGAACTTAGATAACCAGGGGTGCTCTGTGGGAAAACGTTCTCTAACTGCCTTGGGCTTCCTTGGTCTCCATTGCAGGTGTTCCCACCTGCAAAGCTCTGCCCGGGAAGCCCCGCGACGCGACAAGGAGGGTGCGCGTGGAGCGCRGCCAAACTTACCTCCATCTCCATGCGGCCCATGCCCATGACATCGTACTTGACGACGATAGGGATGGGGTCCGTCCTCCCTGAAAGAGGAACACATGGAGGCGGTGAGAGCCCCGGCCGCCGCCGCCGCCACGCGCTCGACACATCGGGTTTGGGTGGTTAGAGATCTTGCCTTGGAGTGCAGAGACCAGAAAGCTACAGTGAACCAAACACGAGCCATTCTCACAGCTTCCACGCGAGCCCTGCCGCTGGTTTGCTGCTGCACGGTCCTCGGGGAACATTAACCGCTTACATCAAACCTGCCCGTGGCTAACGCTCAACCGTGACAAGTGCAGCACGCCGCGGGAAGGAACCTTCCCGGTGCTTCCACATCAGGCACCTCTCATCTCCTGATGTCTGGGGGGACAATAAAACTATGAGATATATTTTATGGAGCTCCCACACTAATAATTAATTATGACTCTTGTAAGAACCCGTGGAAGCTGCCATCCCCAACTGGGCATCTTCCCAAGCAAAGTGGCCAGGCCGAAGGCCCGTGCTCCTGCAGAGGCGGCGGCTGCGGCGCGGGGCTGCCGCGGGGAGCCGCTCTGCCCCGCGCCGGGAAGCTGTGAAAAGGACTCGCTGCGGAGAGAATTGACTTGGAACTAATCAAACTATGCTGGAGATTTTTTAAAAAAGAAAAAAAAAAACAAAAAGAACATATCTTTAATCCACTCATAACCAGCCAAACAAAGCAAAATGGGGCAGACAAGCACTTTACTACCACAGCTCTTTTTTTTTTTTCCAATTATTCTCGTTATTTTACATCACAAGCGGCGCTGGCCGTTGGGATGCAAGCCCTCTGGAGGAGCACTTACCTTGGCCGCCGCGAACCTGGAGCGCGAGCCCAGAGCCCTTCCCGCCCTCCCGCGGGGGCCGCCCCCGCGGACACCCCATTATACCCTTGGGCTGAGAGAGCGGCGCGAGGCCGGGGGCCGCCCCGGCGCCGCACGCGCCCCGCGCTCCCACACCAACAGACCCCGCGCGTCCAACGGGGACGCCGTGCGTTTGCTGATCCGCCCACAACTTCGTTGCCGGGCATATTTAGCGCAGGCCAAAGGGCTTTGCTGAGCCAAACAGCGTTGGAATCGAGCGTTCATTCGGGTGCTTGGGCCGGTTGTTCTTTTCCCCCCGGTTTGGGAACGTGTCTCTAAGCCCAATGGTATAATAAAGGAAGCAGTGACTGCAATTTGTAGCAAAAGGACCAAACTAAAGACAGGACTTCCTGAGTGCAATGTCGCTTTACGTGACGTCCCAGCCAGGGACAAGTGGCAAACCCAATGGAATTGCTGGCAGCGAGTGCCCAGGATTTTTACACCCCCATTTTTTTTTTCTTTTTCATTTGGTTTAATTTGCTTTTAGTTTTGGTTTYGGCAGCAATCGAGACCTCTCGATGCAGCCTCATTGCCCTGGCAAACCTTGCATCCAAACGGTGCCATCAGTACTTTTGCCTTCCAAGGCAGTCAAAGGTTTCAAAAAAATAAATAAATAAAAATAATAATAAAAAAAAGTCTCTTTGTAAAATGCAGTAGCAAGTGCTAGTGCCCATCGTGTTGGGGGGAAAAAAAATCAAGTTTGGACAGTATTAGAAATTTACGTTTCAATTGATTTTTGGCAATTCTAACACAAACAGCAACATCCCTTCTTAGCAAATACCCTTTTAATGAACAAGGATCAGACAAGTGCGCATAAAGAAAGGAAAGGAAAGGAAAATGAAAGACCAAGCAGAAGGATGATGGCTACAACAGAGAAAGTAAGCCTAACATTGGTGCACTGATGACAAAAGGAGTAATTCAGTCTGAAAATAAAAAATTACCACTGCTAAGTTTACCATCACCACAACAAGTCCAGGATCATATCGCTGTAAAAAAGAAACACCATTTGTTAGGCAGAAACCAGAGGGGCAGAAAAGCGGCTGYGCAGCCTCCCCCGCGCGCCTGGCGCCGGGCCCCCAGGGCACCCCGTGCGCCCCACGCAGCGGGCACGGCGAGCGGCGCCGCGCGGGGCGCAGCCAGCGGGAAACAAGCAGCGCAAGCTGCGCGGCGGCGCAGAGCGAGCCAGGTTTGCGGGCACAGTCCTTTGTGTCGGATCTAGCCGGGAGCAAGGGCCGCAGCCGCCGCTGGGCCGGCCGGGAGCGCTCGGGGACGGGCGCCGCAGCCCGGCCCTGCGAGGGAGGCTCAACCCGAGCGGGTAACGGGGGGAAATGGCACTCCAATTAAACCCCTAGAGTTCCTCCTCTAAAGCGCTTCAGGAAAACGGCTCCAAGGCCACCGTGCGTCCTCACACCGTGATCTCTAGGGACTTGAGGGGTGCCCAGTGTCAGCTCTCAGGGACTCCCCGATGTTCCTGGTGCCCCTTTCCGTGGAGTTTTCGTGAAAGGAGCAACAAAACCCAACATTTCAACCCGCTGTCGAGGGCTGCGGGTGCTGCACAGACAACAAACCTTCTCCCTCCACGGGGTAAAGTCAGGCAGAACTTGTGTCCATCCCTCCTTCCCCCCAAAGCTTCCCTAGAGGGGCTGCCCCTTCCCGAGGCAGCTGCAAATGCCTTGGCACGCAGGCTGCTCCCCAGACGTCATTGGAGGCTTCGGTTAACAAAGAGTGTCCACACACGGGGCGCACTTGTGCAAAAGGTTGTGCAGCAACCTTCAGAGCAGACCACGTTGGCAATCGCTGGCTTAAACATCAACGAAAACCTGGCAGATATGGTGCTTTGTGTCCTGCTCGCCAAGCTGCCCGCCGTGCCGGCCGCCCGCAGCGTGCGAGGGCAGAGCCGAGCTGCCCGCCGTGCCGGCCACCTGGAGCGCACGAGGGCAGAGCCGAGCTGCCCGCCGTGCCGGCCACCTGGAGCGCGCG
>NW_020455573.1:36730-60998 GCF_003342845.1 Nothoprocta perdicaria
GGAGCGCGCGCGGGCAGAGCCGAGCTGCCCGCCGTGCCGGCCGCCCGGAGCGCGCGAGGGCAGAGCCGAGCTGCCCGCCGTGCCGGCCGCTGCAGCGCGCGAGGGTAGAGCCGAGCTGCCCGCCGTGCTGGCCGCCCGCAGCGCGCGAGGGCAGAGCCGAGCTGCCCGCAGCGCGCGAGGGCAGAGCCGAGCTGCCCGCCGTGCCGGCCAGGATGCTGCGGGGACGCCGTAACCGCAAGGCAGGCCCCGCCGCACCGATCTCTGCGCGGGATCCCTGTGAGTGCAGAGCACAAAGGCGTGACTGGAGGCGCCGCTGCTGCCTGGGCTGGCCCGGCGCTGCCTCTGGCCCGCTCCCCAGCACATCCTCCCGCACTCGGACACCTCGGACAACAAAGCCCGCTGCGAAGCCGACGGGGGGCCAGCCCCAGGTCCCAGCACAGCCACGCTACCGACGGAGCAGCTGCTGCCCTGACTGAACACGCTCAGTCACCCAGCAGCGTCCGACCCGCACGGCGGGCCGAGCTTCGGAAGCCCAAGCAGGGGCCGGAGCTGTCTCCAGCCTCCCGGCGCTCTCACGGGGAAGGGAAGGCTGCGCTGGCGAGCGGGCACTTCCAACGCCGCCTTGCCCTGGCTTGTAAACACTGACTAATGGGGCAACTGCTTATTTGAAGTCAAACAACACTACAGTGACTTATATTGCAAAAACGGGACAGGAATCATTAGTCTATGCCAGAATTCAGGTTCCCTGGGAGGACACATGAACATATAAGAAGATAAGACCACATTAATATTTTTTTCCCCTTCAGACTTCCAAATTATTCAATACTTAATGAATAAAATACTGTTAAATATTTTTATCTCTCTCTTCCATGTTTTCTTGTACGTACTGCAAAGCTTCTAGAGCCAGGCATAAGCACAGACCTCCTCATTTCCTCGTGGTGTTTATCTCGGGTCCGTATTGTTCTACATCCTCCAGCCTTCACAAGCATCTACTCCGTTTCCCGTGTGAGATCAGAAGACTTAGCGGATGGGAAAAATGTATTAATAACTAGCCTGGAGCCACACGGTGACAGAGGAGGTTCCCGAGGCTCCGGAGCCTGGACTCTCCTCCCCGCTGCGGCTGCCGAGCGAGAACATCGGCGCCGGGCTCCAGGGCCGGGCCAGTGCTTGGGAGCGGCGACGGGCACGGAGCGCCTGGCYGGGCAGTGCCAGCAGCTGCCTGGTACCTCTGGCCTTGCCCACGGGACGGTTTCCTCACCCGCACGCCCCTCCTCGGCTGCGCATCTTCCCACGTCTCCTTGGACGTTTCTTGCTCTCTCTCTAYACCTACTAAGACAGAAAAGCAGCGCTCGTCTGCACAGATCTAGTTAGGAACACGCCAAATAAGAACAGCATCGTAGTAATACAGCGAGGGGGCAGAGGGATGATTATATTTATCTCAGAATTTGCAAGTCAGAGAGAGAGAGCAGAAATCCATTTGTGCTGCTTCTCTTGGCATGGTTTCCATTTTAGACAAAACCACACAGCGGGAAGGGACCTGAATTCTAGCATTTTCTAACAAGTTTGATCCCCCGACTTTGCAACGTATTTCGATAGAGCTTGTAAGATCATTTACAGGCTCGTGAAAGGCTAAAAAATAAAATCGAAGTCTCTAATGCGCCCTTGGGGCTCCTGCTCCGTGCCCCAGCACAATTTACGCCACGAGCTTCCAGCACACCCTGATCAACAGGCACATCCTTCTCTTGGCCACAGCTGGAGGCTTTCCCCCTCTCTGCCCTTTCGGCCCAGCTGGGAGCTGCAGAGCTCCAGGGAGAGGCCATGGGCTTCCCTGCCCTCCAAGGGGTGCCCCATGATGCCAACGCCRCCCCGTGCCGCGCGCCAGCCCCCCGCTCCCCAGGCACCCTTCCCTGGCATCCATGCTGAAAAGCAGCCAAAAGCCGGCTAAAATCGTAAGCGAGGGAAAGCAAAATTACTGGAACACGCCGATAAGCCCTGAGCAGAATGAGGGGGCAGAAGACACTTGTGTGAGGCTGAAGGCTGCAGCTAGGGCCACTGCTACTTGTGCACAAACCTCTCCAAAGGTTCTTCCTTTCGGAGGCATCACTGCCTGCTTCTTGTCACCTGACAAAGCAACGTGTCCCAACTACTGAACTGCGCCGCGAGCRCTGCCACTGCACTCAGCAGCAACACGCGAGGAAAGGGCTGCCCTGCTCCTCAGCAGACTGGAGATGGAAGAACCCCGAAGGCTTCCAGGGCATCCCTGCCCTCGCCACATCCCTTCCGAGGCCACCTGCACCGGCAGCAGCTGGTTCCTTGGGCGCTTCCCACGCGCTTTCATTCCACAGTGCCTGCGACAGCAGGGAAAGCAGCAGAACCACCYGAGCAGGGGCCAACCGCGGCCCAGGAGCTGCAGTACCAGAACCGCGGCCWCCGAACGCCCTGCGAGCCCGTGTCCTTGCTGCCAGCCGCCAGGCTGCTCCCCCGGGGCGCTCTGCGCCGCACAGGCGCCCCGTGGCCCCCCRAAAGCACCCGATTCCGCGCCCGAGGAGCGCGGCCGAGCCGGGACGCCGTGGAACGTGAGTGTCCCGAATGCTGCCGCGGCGCCGGGCGCCTTCGTCCTGCTCAGGGCTCTGCTTCCAGCCGCTCTCCGCACTGCACCCTGCCCGGCTAAGATATAGCTACTTGTTTCCTGCTTGCAGATATCCCTCCTAAATATGAGCAACCTCAAATTAAACTTGCAAGGACCCAGAGGGAAAACTGCATCACAAAATGGCACCTTTTTTTGGTAACACTTGTGGACAAATTGAAATCGATGGGAAAACGTGGAGAGAAGCATATAAAATACTTCCAGAAGTATAATAGACATTTTACTACTTCTGCGTGTCAATCCTTCAATGCTTTTTATGACAGCAACGCTGTAACTTCATCTGCARTATCTATTTGAGGGCAGAATTTTAGAATATTTTAACGCAGGGCTTTAGTGAGCCCTCGGGCTCTGCTTTGGAGCCGGGGCAACGTCCCTGCTCTGCTCGCCGTCCTCGAGCCCCTCCCGGCACGGCTCCGCACGGAGGTCGCCCGGGCATTGCGCACGTTCCACCCACACTCTTGGCTATCAGGTTCCTTCCAGGACATCACACATCTCCAGATGCCCAACGACACCTGCACTCGCGCAAGGGGGAAGGCTCTACAATCACCGCGTTGTTGCTCGTTAAGGCAGAACCGACATGGGATCTTTATAAAGGGGAGCTCCCGGAGCTGCACGCGTCCCGGCCGGCAAAGCCCCGCTCCTTTTGCACGCTCACTGGCAAGTGAAACACCCATTTCCAAACACGCTACAAGTAGCTTGGGAGGAAATAAACGGGAAAGCCCATAGGGAGGAGAGCTGAGCGCAGCACCAACCGTGCCGAGTTGACTGGGAGCCGCGTCCCGCAGCTCCGCGGTGCCGCCGGCACCTCGCGCTCCAGTCTCACGCGCGGCATCCCAATCCCTCTGCCCCCCGAGCCCTGTACGGAGGCGCCTGCCGGCCTCCTGCCGCAGCAGTTTCCAGGGGGGGATTTAGCAGAATGCAGCTCCCCACCAGGGAGCAAAGCCCCCGTGCAGGGACTGCATCCGCAGCGCTGATGAACACGAGGGAGGCCGTTTCCACAGGAGTCAAGTGGCACAAAGGGCCTGGTTGAACAACAACCTAGTGGCACTACTGAAAAAACACAGTATTTATGAGCAGCAAACCCAACGCAATGCAACTTCTACGTTTCCTGGGACTAAAGAGGRAGCCCCATCTCAGATCACCAGCCAGGGTTAAAAGCTACCTGGCAAGGAACAGGCACCCTGACCCAACCGGATCCGTACTGAATCCAGCTCAACTATGGAGGAAAGCCCAAGGAAAGCTCCCGTGCAACCCTACTGGGTAAGCTGTGAAGGCTCCTTGCAGCGAGGTACAGGGATGAGAACACCCAGAACCACAGGTCACCGAAGCGGTCCTGMCTCCGCCACGGCACGGAGCCACAGCTCTGCCCAGAGCCAGGCCCAGCACCACTTCCCACCACGGAGAAGAGGCACTTTCTGCTCCTCAGTCTCATGAGAAATGTCTGGGGCCCTGGTGCAGCAGGAGAGCGCACGGAAAGGGCAAGGGCTTCTTGTTTTGTTCTTCCCTTCCCTGCTCAACACRCAAGCGACGCTGCTCTTCAAACACCTCAAAGGAGATTGAAATTAGATGTGAACATTTCCCTCCTGGCAGTTTATATTTAGATTTTGGGATGATCCAAGACTCCTGTAAAAAGGTCACTGGATAAGGAATTAAACACTCCCCAAACAACTGTCACCAGCGCCAGGGGCTCCAGCTGCTCAGGGCTCCCAGGGAGCGCCCTTGGCACCCGGCTCGCCAGGCCCAACAGGACCCACAGCCCTGCCCTCCTCTCCTCCTCTGCCAGAGCCGCTTCCTACTGGGCAGCACGGTCCTTAGGGAGATGGACGGCGTTGGGCACCTTCTGCACACTCTGCCAGGCCACAACCAGGGACATTTCAGTCCCTGCTGGGGTTACACGAGACAGGGGAGCCCTCACAGACCGCGTGCCAGGCCCGGTGAGCGCCGTGCCACAGCAGGAGCCCAAGGAGTGGCAGCTACAAGCGCTCCGGAGCTTCAGCCCCGCACGGAGCGCACGAGGCCGCGCTAACAAGCGGATCGTAARGAAACCCCGTTGGGGGGAACGCAGCATCTCAACCAACACGCAGTCCTGCCGCAGGGCTGCAGCGCCACAGCTCCCGTGCCCACGGAGCCTGCAACCACKGGGCTCCCCAGCAGACCTGCTCACGGGCACAGCCGGCTCCAGCGGCCCCGCTGCAGCGCCCAGGCCCTCACCCCAGCGCAGGGAACAGGGGCCGGGCGGCGCACGGGACGTCGGGGCGCGCTGGAACTCCAGCTGCTTGCCGAGGTGCCCCCGAGCAGAGCCCATGCACGGACCAGGAGGGACGGGCAGCCCAGCCCGCGTCGGCCTCGGGACACGCGGCTGCCTCCAGGCCACCAAGGCGCAACAGGCGCAGCCTCCAGGCCACCAAGGCCTCTGCACAACGGGCACCCCAGCAGAAGGGAGCCCAGCCGCCCGCGCGGAGGTGGCACCGTCGCTCCATGCGAGCCGGGCAACGGCAGCACCGGAGCGGGGAGAGGCGCCGGCCGCGTGGCAGGAGCGGGCGCTGCAGGCACGCGAGGCAGGCGCCACGCTCGTGCCTGCCAGCGGCCGCCCAGCCCGCCGGGAAACGCACACAGGCACCGTCACAACGGGGCTGCCCTGTGGGAGCGRCCGGGACCACAACCCGCGGCCAGGGGCATCGCCGCCGCTCCGGACGCTGCTCCCTCGGCTCCCTGCCCACGCGCGGCCGCCCGCGAGGGGCACGACGCCGAACTCAGCAGTGCCTTTGCCTGGGTAAGCAATACCGGAAAGAAACATCTCATCTAGGAACAAAACAAAAAAGCAGAGGTCATTTTATTAAAGCCTGAAGCCGGGGTGCAACGTTGCAGACGGAAGCTGCTCAACTTACCCTGCAGTGACTTGCCCAATCCCTGGCCCAGCTTCCACCCATGTTTCTGGAGTAAGCGGTGTCCAATATTATCCTGACAGACAGAACAGAGAAAACAAACCAAAAATATTCCAATAATATATTCTTCCCTTCCCGCTGACATTTAAACATGTGATGAGCAAGAGATTTTTCTACATAAATAGGCATGCAAAAAAAAGGCTACTGAGAAGGCAGTATATGCCCAATAAAAGGGAAAGACAAATGTCAAAAATTGCTGGCTAGAAATTTTCCGGGGAGGGAAGGGGGATCGGGGAGGGTCACTTTTCTGATGGTGTGCTGGGCAACTTTTGTGCATCACATTTCAAAGAAAATAAAATCAAAATAATCAGAATAAAAAGCAATGTGGGAGAAAATAAAGTGTACCAATAAAAATTGACAGTAAAAAGCATAAAATCAAGCTATTTATACAATCATTTCCATCACCTAGACAGCACCACTTAAGATTTTTTTTTTTGAAAGAAAATCTACAATGTGTTTAGTCATTTTGTTTGTGTGTCAGGCTTTTATAAGACTAAGTTGTAAGTGCAAGACTGCCCCACCACTAGAAACCAAAACACAATCATAGCAAAATCCAGGCTAGACTTGATTGGGTTTTTTTTTTATATATGTATATATATAAACTAGCATGCAGCCAATATTAAACTGAAAAAACAGTGAGGTTAGTAAAACAAAAAAGAACAACAAAAAAAACAATTAAATAAAATGAGCTCAAGCACAGACTGGGTGATGCATTTCACATGTAAACTAACAAAAATACTAAGATGTTAGAATGAAACAGGCCTAGCAATAAGTTAACAGCAAGGAACCATTAGTGCATGTAGGGGAAAAAACAATAAGCATAATGTCTCATCTTCCTAAAGGGAGAAAAAAAGGCTCTTTTGGAGTAAGTTAAGTGGAAAAGTACTGATGCAGCAATTAAATGTCAGCTTGCGGGCGCTGCSGAGCGGGGCTCGGAGCAGAGCTCGGCGCTCCAGCTCTTCCCCGCGACACACACGCGGACCCGCGCCGTGTTCGCTGGCTGCCCTCGTTGTCGCAGAAATACCCCTCCTTGCAACAGGCTGCAAACCCACAACACTTGGTGGCACATTCACTTATTTATTTATTTATTTATTTAGAAAGCCCCAGGCAGCTCAAAACGCTGCAGGGTTTCGTAGCTGGTCGCGCAGGCCACGCAGGGCAGGGTGGCTGCGGTTTATTTCACCCGCCCTACGCTGAAGGAAACGACCCAGCTTGCTGCACTTTGGCAAATCCACTCGAAAGACACAATTTGCTCCGAGATACTGGCTGCATGGGTTCATTTTTCCTCTGAAAAGGAGAGGTTATTCCAYGTAAATGTACTTTTTCCTCCCCAATCCATTTCATCTCACTGTGTTTTTCAAGGCTCCTTCCCACGCAACTGGCTCTCCCCCAAGACGTAATTAAAGCTACATGGAAATAAATAAATAAATAAATAAAACAGTAAGGAAATGTCTGGTTATAAAAGCTTAAATCGGTGTATGCAATGAAAGGAGAATGAACGGATATGGAGTTCAGTCACAAACATCATGGGGAAAAAAATTAYAGGTTGGGAAGCTTAGGCAAAACTTACCTGCAAACATATCTGCTGCAGCCCGTTTATGCAACGGCCAAAACAACTGCATATTCCGTCATGCAAAAAAAGGGCCCTGAAGTTCACAGATTTGGCGGATAATGCATCAATTGTGGTCCCACGAGCACGTTAACCGGCCCGGACAAGGGATTATTGAACCGGCTTTTAAAAGGCGACGCTGACAAAAAATGGCTGCATTTTCCAAAGCGGACAAGGAGCACTTTCCAAATCTTTGGCTAGGTGGAGATGAGACATTGTGCTGACTGTGTGTGTTATGAATGCACTAAAATAAACAGACAGATGAAGCAGTAGGCTATTTCCAAAAGCAGTGCAAGTGGAGTGAAAGCATTTCCATACGAACCTGGCTTTAAAAACTGGGCTGTCAAAAGAACAGTTAAATGTAACACAAAGTAAGAAACTGTCCAATCACTAATGGTAGGTTTTTGTTTTTTGCTTTTTTTTTTCTTTGCTTTTTTTTTTCGCTTTGTTTTCAATTCACTGCTTGCAAGTAATGTATTTATTAAAGAAGAGTGAAAGCATAAAATAAATTCAACAAGTCAAGACCAGCTGGGAGATTCAAGAGCGGCGTGTTGTGACTGACACAGTGAAGGGGGAAACAAATGTTAAAGGGGGGGGAAAAAGAAAAAATTTAGAGGGTTATACACATTAGCACCACTTTTACAGAACCACTCAAGAGGATGGTCGCAAGCTGTTTAAGGCACAGTGGAAATCGGCCTAAACATCCTCGCGTCTCGGCTCCCAAGGAGGGCACGTTGGGCCCCAGTCTCGCCCGCTTGTCGCTTCAGCGGTGGCACTGCTTCCTAATGAAACAAAATGCTCAACTGCAGTGGAGTGTCTTGTGCTTCACGAACAGGGAGAACAGCTCTAGGGGCTTACTAGTAAAAGCCTAGGTGGGCAATAGCCATTTAGCTGCTCGCAAGGATTTGTAGCCTCGYGGCTCCTTCCCTCTCCTCCATTTGAGCTCACGGCCGCAGACACCTGGCCCAGGCGGACGCTCTTCTGCTTCCACGTTACTCCATAAAGTCCGGAGGGGAGGCTGGACGTGCGGGGCTGCGGGCGGCTGCTCTGCAGGGCAGGAGGCCCTGGCAGCGCCCAGGCCCCGCGGAGGAGCCAAAGGGCAGCCAGGGCAGCAAGTGCGKCAGCGGCTGCAGCCTTGGGCTCAACGGCCTCTCTTTTCTCCTCTCTCCCTAGGACTGCAGAGGCTTCTCTTTTGCAAGGAAAAAAACGTCTCTCTAATCTTCCCATTGATGGCAAGCGCCATCGCTCCTTTGGAGGACCAGTAATTTTCCTGCAAGGGAGTTGAACTGATTTACAGAAAATGCCAATAGTCCATGGGAAATGATCCATTTTTCGGAGGAGAAAAGCCAGCAGCTCTCCCAATTTTCCTCTCTGAATTACAACCGCAGGCAAAATCATCGAGGCAGCCAAGGGGGCTGCGGGAGAGCCCCGGCTGAGCAGGGCAGCGAGCTGCGCGCGGGGCAGCAGGGCTGTGTGCTCCCGCACCGCTCCGGGCGCCGCACCGGGAAGGCGGCGCAGGCGGCAGCGCGGCCGGCTGTGCAGCGGGGAGCTCCCGGCTCCTGCAGGGGTGACTTACACTTCCCTGCATTCATCTCATCGTTTGGCGGTGGCAACGCCCACAAAAACATCAATTTCAGAGGGGGAACTTGCGATTGCAGATGAAGGGTAACTTTTTTCAAGGCCCCCTTTTTTCAAGTTTCACTGGAAGCTGAAATTCCCCTGAAATTCCCCTGAAATTTTACTGGGAGCCAGCTACGTTATCTGGGAAAGAAAACAGTTCAAGTCGGCTTCGCTGGCGGCCAGCGCCGCGAGCTGAGGAGCTGCTCCTGGGGACTCGCCACCGGAACAGGCGATTCCCAGGCACGGGAACCTCCCTCCAAAGGTACTGACCACAGCAAAAAGATGCACACCCGGGCAAAAGGCGTTCRGAAGCTCCATTTTGGATGCTGTGTGTGGTTTACAACCCACGAGGATTAAGAGGTGGTTTGAGCCGCCTTGCAATTAAGCGGAGCGAGTTTTGCCGCTGGCATGCGGGACGCCCAGGGCACCACGCGCTGCCTTCAGCCGCCTCCTCGGCAGCGCAGGCAAAGCCCGTCCGGCTCTTGAGTGGCTTGTAAGCTGTGCTCACTGTGTATCCAGGGGTCTATAAGCGAGGATCGATGCTACCGGGTGAACCCATGCAAACAAGAGGTCGAAAAGATTCCCAAAACAAAACCTAGAGCTCACTACAGATGACACAATGAAGACCAGAGAGAAAAGCCAAATAGTAATGCTACACCATTCAGCTTCAAGAAGCACATTATTTATAGCGCTGTCCACATACGGCTACTGCTAAATGTCAAATCAGCAGCCTTATCAAATGACACTTTGGAACTGGTGGAGTCCACAGATCTGTACAGATTGCGGGGGGGCAAAACCCAAGTGCAGCTCACACGTACGGGCCGCGGCAGCCCGGGCTCCTCGGGCCCTAGCGCCTGGCGCTGACCCCTCGGGAGGTTCCAGGGCCTCCCTTCGTAACGGAACAGAATTAGAGAGAGGGGAGGGAAAAGGAGGGGAAAAAAAAAAAAAAAACCAAACAAAAAAAGGCGTTTGTTAGTTATGACGAGGACAAACTAACAAGCTTCAGAGCGAGCGGGTGATTCGCAGTCTCGCCTGGCAGCTGCGACGTGCCGGCTCCACAGCACGCCCTGACACTCCGCTTTAGCTTCCCGCACAAGTACCTGGGCTCGGGGCTCTTTAAATGTTCCAGAACACACGCATGCAGCTTCAAGGAAAAAAGGGAAAAAAAAAAATAAAAATTAAGTGCTTGGATTTGCAGGGGCACCAAACACCAGCAGTGCTACTGGCTTCAAGGGCCAATAGGAGCAAACCTTGTCTTGCAACCCAGAACAAAAAAATAATTGTTACTTGTGAAGGGGAAAAAAAAAGGGAAAAACAACAACAAARAAGTCTTTGCAGCTATGAGTGCATTGATACAAAATCTGCTACCTTCTCTTCAACTTAGTGATGGGAAATAGCTGGCTGCTCAGTCAGGGCACGTACAGCTACGGGCTCGGGGCGGGTCTGTTCCCGTAAACGTACTTTGGTTACGGTCGCATGTTTCGATCCGGAAACATCGTTAGGCTCAACAGGCTCCCCGAAGCAGGATTTCCACAGACACAGAGGACTAGCACTGAGGACATTGTAATGATCTGTAGACTCCCAACCCTTTTTTTCCAGCCACCTTTGAGTTGCATGCTGTAGCAATACAGTCAGCACCTCTCAACAGATAATGCTGCAGAGCTGGCTCTAGCTTCAGCCATCGTCGCTTCAAGCAAAACCCTCGGCCCGTTCCAAATACCTTTTGCTTTTTACAGGAGCCTCCAGACTGCTCCAAGGATCTGGAGAACAGCAAGCAGCACACAGGCGAGCAGATATTTAATCTGCTCTCGAGCCTGCAGAGTAACCGAACTGTAAACTTAAATGCAAAGGGCTTTGATCTGCAAACAACCTTCTCCGCACAGGAAAGACATTTGTCACCTGAACTGCTTCCATCAAGCGACCCAGGCTCCTGCGAGCCCACTGCTTCTTAAAGGTCAGCTGAGTTGCTAACGGGGAACTKAACAGGGATCATAAAACAACTTGCAATATTAAACGGTAATGCTGTAAACATTTCGACGGGCGGCCTTTGCAGATCCTGCGCTTGTCGCTACTCCTGCCCTCTCCACTTTGGCTCGAGGATGTTTTTCATTTCTGGGTGGGCCAATTGCAGAAAATGTGGTAAGCCAGAAAAGGCAGCATGAACACGGCTCTCCAGAGCAGGAGAAAGACCGTCCAGGAAAGGTAACCAAGGGGGCAAAAAAAGCCACTCTCAAATGTTCTTGATTTGCCAATTAGAGAAAAAAAAAAAGTGTATTTCATTAATACTCTTGGAACAAAATCATTATCGCTATAGTCAAGAAATTTGACAAATTATTTATGTTTCCCAAGTATAGATTTTGTTCCAAAAATCCTCAACACAGCACAGTCGATTTGACAGTGCAAAAACCCTAACGCACACATCGGGTCCTGGGGCTCTTTCCAAGGGTTCAATGTCCCTGCTGGGGAGTTTTATACCTCAACTTCTCGCTTCTCTCACTACAGACAAACGAAAAAACTTGGCTTTGAAACCAAGAAGAACTTGATTTCAGCTCTTCCTCCTCCCAAAGGGGTAAGGCATTCATTTATCCTCTCCATCAAAAGTTTTTCAAGCTCTAACCTCAAGGCTGAACTGCAGATCTGCATGTTAAAACCCACCATAAAGTTGTAAAGATTGATAATGTCACTACATTTGGATTATGATACATGTATGAATAATACACTAAAACCCCAATTTGATTTAGAATTTCTGCTGCAGCTCAGCATTAATCAAACCACAACAAAACAGGACATTTGCAGAGACTCCAYGTGCGTCTGCGTGCTCCTGCTGCTGGATGCTGGGTATTCTGTCACATTTTACGTTACTGTGCATGCCTCGCTTCCTCCAAACACCAAAGAGATTTAGTCTCCTAAAGTAACACTCATCCACAATCATTTTTATTCCTCTGGTTGGGAAGAGCCTTTTAGAAATCACCCATTCAGCCTAGGCTGTGGGTCACATTTGAATTATTTTGTGACTGCTCATTTCCACTGTGGCCCCGGCTAGGATGCCAACAAGYTTTTCTCCTTATATTTCCATAAGGAAACCGACTTGGCTTTTGAATTCTGAGCTCCGTATCACAATGCGATCGATACGTTCGGGAGGCCATCGAATCCCAATTCCCATCTCTGCAGCATTATCTCATGCGTCATCACTTACTGCCATGCCTAAATCTAGCATCATGCCAGCACATTAAGACAGTAGGTACTATATGCAGTGTTCACTGGACCAGAAGAACAGAAATAAGAAGGGGGAAAGGAAACCCTAGAGAAGAAATTAAAAAAGGCAGACCGTGCAATACAAACCAGATCATGGCTGCTTAGCTAATATGGGCCAACTGCTGCGGAAGAAAAACGTCGAACACCCCAAGTTGTGTAAATTTTTGGTAAACATCTAAACACGCACACAAACACACACAACACCAACCTACACACGAATGAAGATAGCTACTGCTCTATCGCTAACACTAAGTCTCTTCTAAGCGCACGCTAACGTGAGGCAACTTAACGGAGAACTCAGATGGGCGCAGAGAAAGGAAACAGCTGCTTAACAAGCAGCTCGTCTGAATGAGACCACCGAGAGACCCTTCACTTTTCGCTACCAGTTTTACCGCTCTCGTATTGGGACGGCAAAGTAGTATTAACATTGAAAAGCTAAAACTAAGGGCCAATCTTGTAGGTGACATTTAGGCAGAACAAGTTGTTATGTTTAAAACTAGMAAAAGATGCTTTGCAGACAGAAAAATTAAAAAGCTCCAAAAAGCTTAAAAAAAATCCAGCTAAACAAAACTTATTTATTTCCCCATCTTACAGCTGCATTCTCCATGCTGAATTCAARGTAAAACAGTATTTTAAAGAAATTCAGAGCAGAGATTCAGATTCTAGGGGAAGGGCTGCTATACTAACACTGTAACTCAGCAGCGTGTCCCTAGGGCCAAATACCATTCTAATGTGCTTAATCCTCCAGTAACTATACAAAAATATGTACTAAGAAAAGGACCGAAAGATATTTTCCTATATTTTACTACACTATTCCATTAGGTTCCCCCAAGCATTAAACTAATTCTTAAATAGAAAGTATTAAAAACTTAACAAAACAAATTCTCTAAGTGAATGTATTATTTTAAGTAACGTCTGAAATATCAAGCTGAATGTAGAGTTCCTACAATTGCAGYAGAACTAGTTAAAGAGCGAGTCCCCAGCCCACTTAGCATTAAAGGAGGGCATGCAGTTACACTACAAAAATGAGTCCCCTTCCACCACTTGCGAGAAGGCGCCCGCTCCTAYCCCTGCATTCACATCAAGTAGCATCCGATCATGGCCTAAGTTTTGGTGCATTGATGACAATGATAATTCCATATCTTACCGATTCTATAGGCTTGTCTAGAGATGCCTGCTCAATCTCCAGGTGCCCTTCTTCATACTGATCAAAGTGATTTCCCTGGAAAAGAAGGGGAAATACAGTTAGCTCGCTGCTGTCTCCGTTAGTGCACTGCAGAGAAAATGTCTCCAGGAATCTAGTTTTAAGATTTACGAAGCTTGTAAACATGTGTGAGCTTGTATATATTTAGCAAGCAAAACAAACGAACTTATTAAAAACAGACTAAGCTCAGAAAATATATTTGCTCAGAAAACACATATATATACATATAAAATAACAACTCTGAAATCTAACTATGCTAATCCAATGATCACCATAAACTGTGGAAGTCAGTCAAACCACCAAAATTGAGGCCAACGCCTTCAAAAATAAAGACAGAAAGAGAAAAGGAAGGATACAAAAACATTAAGTCACCAGTAGGGGTCAAACCCACACAGGGCAAAAATTCCGGAGGTGCCGAGGGCAGCAGCGCGAGGAGGCCTGGGGTGGTCCTGGCTTTGCGAGCCGCTTCCCCTGCTCGCGGCCGCACGGCTTTGCACAGCAGGGCCCGTGGGAGCACCCCGGGGCGCCCCTTCCCCGGCGCCCGCACGGCGGAACAGGCAGCTCCACCCGAGCCACGCTCACTGTCACTCGCACGGCAGGGGAGGCAGAGGCCGCGGGAGGCCGGGGCATGTGGGCGCACGGGGACGCCAGGGAGGAAGAGGATGCTCAGGGAGCCAAGGAAGCGCCGCGCGGCACCCCGGAGCCAGGCAGCYGGCCTCCCTGCACGCCGCGGGATGCGCAAGCCTGACGTGCTGCTCCTTACCAAGACCCCGGAAAGGCGGCTCGGCGCGGTGCCCGCTGCACCCTGCGCCTCAMACAGCGCCGGCTCTGGAGGATTCCCTACCACCCACCTGCCATCATATTGGAAATAGCACTCGGGAAACCCTGGGACCTTCTGCGCGAGGAATCCCACGCTCCAGGCACTGTGAAACACAGAGGGGCCTGGGCTGGCACTCGCTGCCCTCTTCCCAGGTCCGGTAGCACCACCGGAATCCTGCCAGCTCCGTACGGAGCATCCAACACCCGGCGGTTTCCGCCTGTACCCGTGCCACAAGCACCAGAGCAGCCCACTACTGGGTGCACAACCGGACACCAGGAACTCGCGGCGTTTTCCCACGCACCGCGGTTTCGCCCTTGGAGGCTGCGCCTGGGCATGCTCGCCGCGAGGAACGGGACTGTCCTGGGCTTGGCCACTCACAGGCATGGCGGTAACCGAGACCAGCACGCGGCGCGGGGCTGCTCCCTGTCCAGCGAGGCCTACACGGCAAAGGAAACGCTTCCTCACTCCGCAAAGCAGCCCGCGCTGGGGAAAACAGCACAGAAAGTTACCTGGCATAGGGAGGGCAAATGTACAAGCGTGTTTGCATTAACGGTGCCTGTGGGGAAGGAGAGAAACAGCTCTGTTTCTAAAGCCACTATCAATAGCTCGTTAAAGTGATGCCAAGTTGTCCGCCCCCCTCCCTTTCCAGGGAGTCACAGGCCATTCGGAGCAGGGATCCTGTGGACGCCCTCTGCCCGGAGCCTCCCGGGTAGGAAGTGGGGAGGGGATTCGATCTGCTTTTCTTGTTTGCCAGTCCTTCAACCTGGCACCCTGAGTTGACACATTTCGAATTTCTGGTTTGCTGCATCTTAAGACAATGAATCAGAGGGAGAAAAAAATCTTTAACATTTAACTCTAGCGTTAATTAAACCCAACCACTGAATCTGTTGAGAATAAACTGCATTTTTGGCAAACGTGAGCCTTAAGCGAAGACGACATTTTAATATGAATTGGATCAGTATCTTCTGCAGATTTCAGTGATGTTTGCCCTCTTTAGAGAGGGAAAAAGCAGAGAGCAGAATTCAATCACGACAAAATGGATACCAGAGCATTAAGTAAAAGCTGCATAAAGCTATCAGAAATATTCAACCCAAAGCAACCAGAGTCCCAAATTTCCTTTCTCCAGGTGGTTATTCTGGAAATATGGCAAAATCAGCCAAAGTTCCCACCTATGGCCGAGAAGGATTCCAGTGCCGAGCAGAGCGCCCCACTCCCTCTAACGCTCTGCTCCTCCACCGCAGAGCTGCGTGGCCGGGCCGCCCACCTCCCGGGCAGAACAAGCCGTGTCTCCCGGCTGCACTGCCGGCAGGGCGGCTCGACTCCGGCCCGCAACGGCAGAGCAGCGAGCAGCGACCACGTGAGGATCACRGCTCGCTGCGTGCACCACACCGAGCCACAGCACTCGCTCCAACACCACGTGCTCCACCTGCGAGCACAGGGAAGCTCAGGGGATTTCACCACTTAGATAGGAAGCAAGGACAAGCCTCTCGTGTCGGAGCACTTCWGCACCGCTCACACTGTTCAGTTTGCCCCTTGCATTTCATCGGCAGCGGCCAACRTGCTTGGGTCCTAGGTATTTTGTTGTTGTGATGATGCACACTTTGGCTCCCCGCACGTCACGCGGCCTTGCCTTCTTCCTCCACTTTCCCACTGCTCCATCTTTGCATGAAGCTCCTGGCCAAGCTTTGGAGCCTTCACGCATTTCGCCGCCGAGTTACTAATCTGCCATTTGAAAAACGGACTCCTAAGAGAAGCCGTCCCCATGCAAGGCTTTAGACCCTCATCCTCCCTTATTTGGGCTGTAAATACTTTAGCCTTTTGGTCCAACAAATGCTGTGTTGTCCAAGATTAAACGTAACAGAGCCMTTGCATTCTCCGAAATAATTCAAACAAAATAGCTGTGGGAAAYGGATGCCAGTAAATGGCTCTTAGTCAATGCACATGAAATGAATTCAAGCCCATTTATCAGTGGGAGCTTAATGACCTTACACGATTCACACAATAACTTGTCCCCTCCGAGACAGGCTGGCTACTGCCCAGAGGAGCTGCCGGCAAAGACGCGGTGCRAAGGACACACGGGCGCCACCAGGAAGGCAGATCCTTTTCAGAGCATCTTCACAGCCACGAGGCAGAGGAGAATTACAGCCGCCTCCTTCCCAACCGCTACGCGGATCCAAATCTGGCCCCGACTTCCAAGCACTGGGATCTCCAAGTCGCCTACAGCCTTTTCAATGCAAGGAGGGTAGTGGGAAGAGATGAGTCGCTCCTACGGCTGCTCCAAGGCTTCTACGTCTCCTTCGATACTCGCTCCTGGGCTGCATTTTATGAAGATCAACACGCATGGAGGTCTCAGCGTAAGCAGCTTGCCAGACCTCTAGGTCACTTTCTCACCTTGGAAAAGCGAAGAAACTAAACCAGAAAAAGCAGGATAATGGGATGGGAAACCAGTAGTTCTTTCAGACTCATCTTGTTCAGTCCTCCCTCAGTCACATCCCAACGAGTTCGCTCAGGTGTTTGAGCATTATTATTGAYATAAACGAAAATCTAAGCTACTAGAACAAGACGGAGGCAGAAAGCCTTGAACTCCCAAAATGCAAAGTCCAAGTGCCCAAATTCAGAGATTTTTATGCAACAGTGTCAACTAGTCATATAACCAGGCTGATCTCCCCTTTCTGGGAGCTTTGAAGGCATTACGTTGTAAAACGGCCAGCGAGACACTGGGAACATCTAGAAAGAGAAAGTAGCAGTCACAAAAAAGGGGCATTTTTCTAGTGCAAATAAAGCTACAACTGACTTCTTTTGGTATAAGTTAGAGCGTACTTTTCACTGTCCTCCAGTTTAAAAAAAAAAAAAAATTAAAATCTTGTTTTAAAGGTGGAGTTTGGACCATTAGGAGACCCTTAAGAAGACAAAGCTGCTCTGCTTCCACTGACTTCTTCCAAAGGCTGCCCAGCCCTCTCGAGCGCTCCACACCGAGGACACCTCGGAGGTCTCCGACAGTCCGTCCTCAGCGGTGGCACCAAAACCAGGCACGGGAGGCTCCAAAAGGGCCTGCCCAGACACCAGAGCCTTGCCTAATCCAAAGTCCTAAGTAGGACTCACATGTAGTAAATCACAATCAATGTTCATATCATTTTTGTGCTCCATTTTACTTCTAATTCACTTCTTAAAAATCTTTTTGGCTCAGTAGCTTTTCTTAGACCTGTCAGTTTTGCACAAGGCTGAGYTCAGCTCACCCCTGTACCCAGGCAATTCCAGCCAACACAGACAGGAAAGCCTTAAAACCAAGTTAAAAGCACCACAGCTGCTCCCTGCGCATCCCACACGGGCGACTCGTGGGGCTTTTACGATTCCCCAYGGGCAGGACCCACGTTGCCACACGCACTGACTACAAACATCCCAGCCAACAACTGCTGCTGCCTTTGTGAGCGGAGCAGGACCTGAGCGCTGTGCAGGATGGAAGAGCTCCAAAAAGCCAGCTGGTGGAGACGCCGCGTTGAGGGTTAGAAATCGGGCCGAGAAACCAACGCAGCTCCAGAAAAACACAGCATTACACACATTGCTTGAATATTTATTATGTACCCAGAACAAGATGCGATTTTAAAACCAAACGATGCCACAAAGATGATTCCCTCCTGGCTCCCACCTGCACGGGCAGGTTTAGCAAGACTGAAAACAGTCACGTGGCTTCCGAAAACTACAGAAAATCAATACAAAAGCAACTCARATTCTGCTAGGACCTGAAAATGCTCAATTAATACATCTCTCAAAACCATTAATCTCTTTTTTTCCCCTTCGTCTCCTGATGGACTGTAATGACCCACAAAACTCAAGTTATCTTTTGTGAGCAATTCAAAACAAATTCAAGAAACAGCCATCACTTTTGCAGCCTTCAGCGTATTATAAATGGCTTTCCCAGGCCCCTTCTTGTACATGAGCAATACTAGTGCACAAAGCTGACAATCTACGTCTTAACAYCCTCGGGAACACCTTAATATTTGCAGCTTGGGGAAGATGTTGACTACCACAAACCTCATCTGCAGCAAACACACACATCCTAATTATTTTTGAGTATACTTAAAATAAAAATCCTCTCAAGTCAATACAACAAAAGCAATCACTTAAGGCTCCCAATTGAATTTAAATTAGCAACTTTCTCAAGAAGCACCTGGAAATTACGCGTTGARATGCAGATAGCACCTTCAGTTTACCACCCTCCAAGTGAATTTTGGTGCCAGAATTTCATCATTCACATCCAACAACCCTAGGAGGACCCRCACCAGAGCACATGCAAAACTACTAATAGGTCAAGAATTCTACACTGGAAAAACGTGCATACAAATGYCTAGATAGGGCTGCTTAAACCATGTCCTATAGTCCAGAAAGAAACAGCAAAAGGCTGTGTGGAAAAAGCCAGAGGTTTCGCTGCGTTCTGCACCGTTGAGCACCAACCCAGATGAATTTCTCGTCTTTCGGAAGCCCTCTCCCGTTACCAGCGCGAGCCGCAGATCTGTTCCAGCACACGAGGGGTCACGTTTGATTCCTCCGCTCCTCCAGCAAGGGTGCTCGCGGGTAGCAGCGCTGCTCAATGTACCCAACTTGCCCTGGTTATTTTTAATATACCCTGACGCAGAAGTGTTTGGATCTCACAGTACSTGTGACTAGCAGACATCTAAGGCAGGAGAAACATATACATATGTACATGTGTCGAGTAAGGTGCTAGTCATTTARTATCTGATACAATCTATTTTTCGCCCACCAAAAACTTCTGAAGATCAGTCTTCAGGGAGTTRGACAGCAAATTTTGCACTGCATAGGGAAGGTGATATATAAACATATATACACACACACATATATGTATATATATATATACACACACACACAACTATGTATTTCCTGGGCTCTTAGGTCACCATTTCCCTGGCTACCAAAACTCTGCTTGAAACTGGCCATTTTGACTCACTAAAGGATTGCTTTTAAACCAACCTATCACAGAAAGCCTAAGGATGACATTAGCTGGACTCAACGGGAATTCCGCGCAGCTCAGGACAACGTCTGTATTGACRGGCAGAAGGGAAGTGGAGCAACTGGCAACCAGCTTTGCAGATCACAAAGCCTGAGGAACAGCAAGCAACAACAGGACGCGTTTGCACAGAGCAACCTGACCTGCCTGACAGTGACCTGAACCCGCTAAAACAAAGAACGTTCAGCAGAGTCACCTACAAACCCCGCTGCAGAACGGGGCTGCACGCGAAGGCAGGGCCTGCAGAGACAGCCACGCAGCGCTGGGCAGAACGGCTGGAGAGGCGACCCAAGGCCGCCTAACAGCAGGGCACAAGCGAGCRGGAAGAAGGCGGCCTGGCTCTGTGTGTTGTGCACATGGAACCTAGCTCTGGATGCTCCGCAGTGCTCTAGCTACACTTTGAAGACGTGGAAAATGTTAAGAAAGCAATTCCAATGCACAAGAGCTGAGAAAATGGCTTTTAATGGCAGAACTCAGAGACTGGCCTTTACAGTTCTCAGAGGAACCTAAGAATAAGACAGAAACGTTAGATACACTTCCACAGAAAGAAGGGTCAAGGCACTAATGGGTACTTCAGCATTATAGAGAAGGATGCAACAAAAAGCAATACAAAAGCAGAAAAATCCACACAGAAAATAAAGAAATGTGCACTTTCAGTGGACAAACCCCAGAATGACTTATAAAGGAAAAATGCAAGTTCCCCATCAGCTGCTGTCTTCAAGAGCAAGGCACTGGAGTCAGGCACAAGCTGCGGAATTGAAAACAGGGTTAACTGACTGAAATCGAAACACGTGTGTGACTTCTAATGTGTGTGATTTCTGGGATATCTATTGTGAATATCTAATATTACCTCCTATGTTGATCTATGCTAATTAGGGGTCTACCACCAATTTGAAGCTCAGGACATCACATTTCAGAGATATTACAATCCCACTTCTTTCTCGCTCCCTGTTCTCCCACATTAAGTTTTTTCTCCTCCCAATTAGTGAAAGGAGGCAAATGAAAGTTTGACCCTGTTTATTTTCCTGAAGCTCAGAGAGAACCTAACAACTGTCACGTAATCCATGAGCAGCCCTGGCCTGTTCAAGGATATATAAATCCAACATGCTGCTCTTCGCTGGCACTTAACAAAGGAGAAGAATAAAGCCCAAGTGACTGACAACACAGACTCATTAAAAAGGCAGAATGTAAAGGGCCACCCTGCTGGCCCAGACGTCCAATGAGCTGCACTGCATCAGCTAGTCGGGAACAAAACTTATCCCTGTATTGCTGACATTCTGCCAATTAAAAAAAAAAGTAATACGCACATGTCATCAACCTTTGACTGAACTTGTGGAAAGCGGCAGGACGAGTAGAGCAAAGACCAACCAACAGGAGCAACGCGCTGGCTCTCAGGGGTGGAAAAAAACCCTTATCTTCTTGGCATAAACAAGCTGAACAAGAATAGGAGAACTGAGGTCCCGACTGTCCACATTTCAAGCGATCTTGGAAAATAAGGCATTTCTGCTTAGCATGAGTGTTATCCTATTGTACAGACTATACAACAAGCTCCTCTAAAAAAACAAGAGGACAGTTTGCGTTCTGTCTGGCTAATGGCGCAAGCAAGCACAGTGTATGTAGGAAGAGGAAATTCTTGTGCACATATGGCTTGTAATATTTCTGCTTCCACAATGAAAAGCAGAAGAATAAAGAAACATAACATTTTCTCAGTATCTGTGCTTAAGTTGGAGCGCCACTGGATCTCAGTAAATCAGAAATATCTAGAGTGTTCATTCAGCATAGTTCATCAAAAGAAAAGTGTGTTGCAATTACACAAAATAATCCTGTAAAAAAATAYAGCTTTTCACGTATAGGGAAGGGAAAAAAAATGAGGGATTTGTTGAGGTCAACCAGCACACTTAACTTACCATATCAGAGCCTAAAGGAAAGAAAGAGAAGAAGGATCAGCAACGGACTCCTCTCTCCAGCAGCTGATTTTGTTGCATAACATCCCCCAGACAGACACTGCTGCGCTGCCCGCTYGGGGAGCGGCAGAGCTCACGCTGAGCCCCCCGCGCAGCACCCGCACAAGGGACTCCCAACACACGGGCTTCCCTTGAGGTTTTCAAGGCTTTGGGCCTGGGAAGCAATCGAGGATCTACATCCTTCGTGCAGCGTCTCAAGCTACGCACCATTACTAGAGCTGCRATCCTATCGGGAAAGGAGAGGGAAAAAGGGCTCCTACTGACGCCTCTGTAGTGGCAACCCCCAAGTGTATTTCTTGCTCCTTTGGGAGCTTACACTTTCACACGCTGCTTTCGCGCCTTTCAGCTGCCATAAAGAACTCAGGAATCTTTGCACAAACTACATAATCTCTCTCCTGCCACTCTGTACTATGATCTTTATTCTGCAGGATGTCTGACCTCCATATCCTTATACTCTCTCCTGCAGTATCTTCATTCCCTCCATCATCTTCTCACTACCTACCACATTTTGGTTGGTTTAATTCTGATATTCCACATCTGTAATTTCACTAGCTCTGAGCTGACTGTGCCCCTTCAACAATCCTACTCCCCCCATCATTCTTATACATGTTTCAGGCCCCTTCCTGCCCAATCTCTCTCCAACACTTTGCACTGCCGTTTTTCTCTTCCCTCTAATCTCATTTAGCTCCCTTTAGTTAAGCACAAGCAGAGGAGCAATCTGCAGCTCTCTCACCTTTAATCCACTTCAGCTGAGCGTATCAGAAACCCAGAAACCTCAATATTACCTCTGTTGACTTGGCACTGCTCACCTCCTATCTCCCTGCTCACATCAGCGCTCACCCTTGCCCAACTAATCCTCTCAAACCCAGATTTTTTCAAGAAACAGGGTTGATAATATTTAAAGCAAGAAAACCTCSAGCTTCTCTCTCTCTCGACTACCCTCTTCCTTTAGCCACTTCACTAATTCCAAGGCATTTGCCTCTATTCCAGAGCAGCTCAAAGCTTCCTTTCACCCGTGCGCTTTATTACCAACCTTTTGTGCCTCTTCCTCCCACGGGACCATACACATCCTTTCCCTTCACCACCACCACAAGAGCAGCACCTAGAAACTGCGCTTAAGGGACTCCTCACGAGGCTGCCTCCTCCTCCTCCGGCCTGCTTTGGTCTTGGCAGGCCAGCAGTAACAACGCGGGGTAAAATTCATACCCACACACCATCAAATCACAGGAATTTCATATGCCRAACCCTAAGAGTTGCAACCACTCCATATCACATGGAAAAAAAAGTACTAAAACTGATAGAAATAGTCCTAGGAATGGAGCCTACCTAGAAATTTAAGACTTCATGCTAACAGTCAGAGAAAGAATTTTGGTTTTGCTGTTGTTTGGAGACCAGTATTGTGTAGAGCCCACCCGAACCTACAGGCCATAAGCAGAGCAATTTTTACCTGTGCTTATGCTTAGCCACCATCTAACTTCCACAAAAGCTAAGTAATTTTGATGATTAACTAGCAGGAAAACTAAAAGATCGGAAGAGCCGTCCTCCACCAAAATATTCAGGAAAATTTCTGGAATATCGTACTCTCCAGGATCATCGTGCAGGTGCCTGATGTCCCATGAATTCAGCAGGACCTGGGCCAAGCCTCAGAGCCACGTCCTCCATGACTGCACAGCTCATCCTTCCCAGACCTTCAGCCTTGCACAAGTTTCAACTGACTCTGAATTGCTTTTGTTTTTTCCCCCACAAAGGATCCCCCCTTTTCCCTGAAAGGGGGCCTTAATGCACAACGTCTTCCCAATTGCAAATTTGGAGGAAGAAGGGAGAAGTTACGCTYCTACAAAAATAATCCCCACTTTTTGAGTTTTTAAGGCAGTCTGAAAGCCTGACAACTTAAGCATGAGACGTGGCTACTACGAGCCCTAATTAAAAAGAGGGCCCTCTCCTAAAGCGGGAGCAGGGCTGGGAGTGGGTTTCTGTCCAGGGCGCGCTCGGCAGCGGGTTGGAGCCCTGTGTCCTCCTGCCGTCACCGCAGGCTCTCCCAGCACCACCAGCTCCGGCGGTGACACAGTAACAGGTTCTGCGGCTACAACTGCTTCGTGTGCAGGAGGCTGCGCCGCAAAGCAAGGGCGGCAAGAAACACAGAAGGAAAGTGGGGAATATCCGAGTATAGAGCCTGGCTGTTTCTTGACTATATGCTGCAATACCCATGTTGTTCTAGGGAAAAAGGAAAAAGGAAAAAGGAAAAAGGAAAAAGGAAAAAGGAAAAAGGAAAAAGGAAAAAGGAAAAAGGAAAAAGGAAAAAGGAAAAAGGAAAAAGGAAAAAGGAAAAAGGAAAAAGGAAAAAGGAAAAAGGAAAAAGGAAAAAGGAAAAAGGAAAAAGGAAAAAGGAAAAAGGAAAAAGGAAAATCAACCTACTCCTAGAAATGTATTTTCAAACTGCAAATTTGGCCCACTGCACTTCCTGAAAGGGGAACTTCAAAGCCTTTGGTAGGAACCATGAGGCATTTCTTCGCTGAAGGAGATCAGCCCTGCAAACCGACGCTGGGTTCAGAGCGGCGCTAGGAAGCCCTACGGACAATCCACAGATAAGGAAAACAGGGAAGTCGACCACATCTCCCATCCGCTTCCCACCGGGTTTAACACTCACTTGGGAAATCCGCATCTGCTACAAGAGCCACAAGGAGCAACACGAATTAATTACTACTGGGTGGCTTGGTTCAAGTCCCTACCTTAACGCCACACTACAGGGAATTACACAAGCTCTATAATTACAAACAAAAACAAAAGATCCAAAAAAAAAAATCAGCTCCTTAGGTGAAAAGTATAAGTTCTCATGCAAAAAAAAATATATATATATATATAAAGGGATTTTTGAAATAAGAAGAGGTTGTTGTGAGAAACAACCCGGAGCTGTCCCCCCCCTCGCTGGTTTATTCTCCCTTTGTTTTTCCTCCTAACCTCAAGAGTCCCCGGCTCGTCAGAAAACAACATGTCATTGTTTAAGCTTAATGAGTCGACACTAATTTTACAGTTGTTTATTTAAGCCCGCTCTAAAACGCCACTAGTAGCGTTACCAGCGGAGAAAGCGCATTTTATTAAAAACAGATAAATAACTGAGGCMGGGGCGGCGGGGAAGCGGCGGCCCCGCTCCAAGGGCGGCGCGGGGCCCTCCCCGCGGCCG